>NC_053424.1:554441-836971 GCF_007990345.1 Gossypium hirsutum
TTTTTAGAAAATTTAGGCAATTAAAATGAATATTTTAATGTGAAAGTTTAGGGGTCTAATGAAATTTAAAAGAAAGTTACGGTCAAAATGAATTTAGGAAAAGTTTGGTGGTCAAACACTCAATATCTCTCTCACCTGGTTTTTGAAAGATTTTGTTTAAAACGGACATGTGACCTGAGGCTCAACTCACTCTCGCAATATGATTGATTTTAACTAGACAAAAATAGAAATGAAAATAGTAGCCGTGCCAACTCACCTCTCGCAATATGAGTTGATTTTTGAAAAATTTCAAGCTCAACCTCCGCATATGAGTGATTTTAAAATAGAAAAGGCTCAACTCACCTCTCGCAATATGAGTTGGTTTTGAAAAAATAAAGGCTCAATCACCTCGATATGATTATTTGAAAAACAGAAATAAAAGGCTCAACTCACCTCTTGCAATATGAGTTGATTTTTTTTTTTTGAAACACAGAAATTAAAAAACAGAAATTAAAAACAGAATTTGAAAAGACCTCAGCGTGTGGCCTGAGACTCAACTCACCTCTTGCAATATGAGTTGATTTGAAAAAGTAGAATTAGTAAAGCAGAAATTGAAAATACCTCAGCGTGCCTTGAGGCTCAACTCATCTCTCGCAATATGAGTTAAGTTTTGAAAAGCAGAAATTGAAAATACCTCAATGTGTCTGAGGCTCAACTCATTTCTCGCAATATGAGTTGAATTTTGAAAACAGAAATTGAAATTACCTCAACGGTCTTGAGGCTCAACTCATTTCTCGCATATGAGTTGAATTTGAGAAGCAGAAATTGAAAATACCTCAACGTGTCTTGAGGCTCAACTCATTTCTCGCAATATGAGTTGAATTTTGAAACAGAAATTGAATTACCTCAACGTGTCTTGAGGCTCAACTCATTTCTCGCAATATGAGTTGAATTTTGAGAAGCAGAAATTGAAATACCTCAACGTGTCTTGAGGCTCAACTCATTCTCGCAATATGAGTTAATTTTGAAAAGCAGAAATTGAAATACCTCAAGTGTCTTGAGGCTCAACTCATTTCTCGCAATATGAGTTGAATTTTGAAAACAGAAATTGAAATTACCTCAACGTGTCTTGAGGCTCAACTCATTTCTCGCAATATGAGTTGAATTTTGAGAAGCAGAAATTGAAAATACCTCAACGTGTCTTGAGGCTCAACTCATTTCTCGCAATATGAGTTGAATTTTGAAAACAGAAATTGAAATTACCTCAACGTGTCTTGAGGCTCAACTCATTTCTCGCAATATGAGTTGAATTTGAAACAGAAATTGAAATACCTCAACGTGTCTTGAGGCTCAACTCATTTCTCGCAATATGAGTTGAATTTTGAAAACAGAAATTGAAATACCTCAACGTGTCTGAGGCTCAACTCATTTCTCGCAATATGAGTTGAATTTTGAAAACAGAAATTGAAATTACCTCAACGTGTCTTGAGGCTCAACTCATTTCTCACAATATGAGTTGAATTTTGAAAACAGAAATTGAAATACCTCACGTGCTTGAGGCTCAACTCATTCTCGCAATATGAGTTAATTTTGAAAAGCAGAAATTGAAAATACCTCAAGTGTCTTGAGGCTCAACTCATTTCTCGCAATATGAGTTGAATTTTGAAAACAGAAATTGAAATTACCTCAACGTTCTTGAGGCTCAACTCATTTCTCGCAATATGAGTTGAATTTTGAAACAGAAATTGAAATTACCTCAACGTGTCTTGAGGCTCAACTCATTTCTCGCAATATGAGTTGAATTTTGAGAAGCAGAAATTGAAAATACCTCAACGTGTCTTGAGGCTCAACTCATTTCTCGCAATATGAGTTGAATTTTGAAAACAGAAATTGAAATTACCTCACGTGTCTTGAGGCTCAACTCATTTCTCACAATATGAGTTGAATTTTGAAAACAGAAATTGAAATTACCTCAACGTGTCTTGAGGCTCAACTCATTTCTCGCAATATGAGTTGAATTTGAGAAGCAGAAATTGAAATACCTCAACGTGTCTTGAGGCTCAACTCATTTCTCGCAATATGAGTTGAATTTTGAAAACAGAAATTGAAATTACCTCAACGTGTCTTGAGGCTCAACTCATTTCTCGCAATATGAGTTGAATTTTGAAAACAGAAATTGAAATTACCTCAACGTGTCTTGAGGCTCAACTCATTTCTCACAATATGAGTTGAATTTTGAAAAGCAGAAATTGAAAATACCTCAACGTGTCTTGAGGCTCAACTCATTTCTCGCAATATGAGTTGAATTTTGAAAACAGAAATTGAAATTACCTCAACGTGTCTTGAGGCTCAACTCATTTCTCGCAATATGAGTTGAATTTTGAAAACAGAAATTGAAATTACCTCAACGTGTCTTGAGGCTCAACTCATTTCTCGCATATGAGTTGAATTTTGAAAAGCAGAAATTGAAAATACCTCAGCGTGTCCTGAGGCTCAACTCATTTCTCGCAATATAAGTTGAATTTTGAAAACAGAAATTGAAATTACCTAGCGTGTCCTGAGGCTCAACTCATTTCTCGCAATATGAGTTGATTTTTTTAACAACAGAAATTAAAATTACCTCAGCGTGTCCTGAGGCTCAACTCACCTCTAGCAATATGAATTGATTTTGAAAAACATAAATTAAAAGGCTTAACTCACCTCTCGCAATATGAGTCAATTTAAAACATAAACTAAAAATACCTTGGCGTGCCCCTAGGCTCAACTCACTTCTCGCAATATGAGTTGATTTTTGAAAAACAGAAATTAAAAGGCTCAACTCACCTCTCGTGATATGAGTTGATTTTCTTTGGAAAGCATGAACATTAAACATTAAAATACCCAAAACCAGTCTTTTGGTAGAACTCGGGTATCTTTTCCTTTGATTCAGTGCGACTCTCATTCAAGATTTCTTGCTCTGTTGGAGTACCTGTATATGCCATGTATCATTATATGCACATGTTTGTCTTAAATGCTTTTATGCCTACATGATTATGCGGTGCTCCTTAAGCATGTTTGTCGTATGTCCATTTAGCCACGATTGTTGAGGATCTGCGTTCATTGCTTTGATTCTCGACCTTCTCTTCAGGCCTCATACCTGTCTTCGAGCTTTACGAGTAATCGACGTTTCTCAGATATCACCCTTTTGCCCTTGGTTAAACTTTGTTCTTGCTTTGAAGATCTTGCACTTATCAAATTCTTATCCGGGTAATGCTTGACATTTCTTTTGTTTAGAGCATGTCATTTCACTATTTATCATTAAATAAACACATAATGAGATACATGAGAATGGTCAGGTAGGGACAAAAAGGATATCTCATATTCCTTATTTCAAATGTGGCAAACAAAGAAAGTTAACCAATGAGAGTAAAATGTCAAAAAGAAAGAAAAGGTCGTATACAACGGATACAAATGCTCTAGATATTCAACACATGAACTCTTCCACGTTCCTCAATCAATAATCTTTTCGAGCATGGCTTCTTGCGTAGAAAATTTTGAGCTTTCAGAAGTGCTTCAAATACTGTAGTCTCACTACTTGACCTACCGTTCGACCGCCAGGTTTGTTTCATTAGGACGCCCTCTCGGGTTTTCATCCTAATCTTTTTGTATTAATCAAGACGCCCTTTTCGGGTTTTCGCCCTGATCCTTTTTTTTTTTTTAAGATGCCCTTTTCGGGTTTTCATCTTAAGCATAATATTTCTTCACCACATCTGAATTCACCGGATTCGGTAACTCCTTCCCATCCATCTCGGTAAGGATTAAAGCTCCTCCTGAGAATGCCTTTTTTACAACGTATGGTCCTTCCCAATTTGGTGCCCATTTTCCTCGTAGGTCTTTTTGTATTGGGAGAATCTTTCTTAGAACGAGTTCTCCTTCATGGAACTCTCTTGGTCGTACCTTCTTGTCATGGGCTGCGATCATTCTCTTTTGGTACATTTGCCCATGACAAATTGCCCTTAGACGTTTTTCTTCAATGAGGTTCAACTGATCATATCGAGCTCGAACCCATTCTGCTTCTTCTAACTTTGATTCCATCAATACTCGCAGAGAGGGGATCTCAACCTCGATAGGTAGCACAGCTTCCATTCCATAGACTAGAGAGAAAGGAGTTGCTCCCGTAGATGTTCGCACAGATGTGCGATATGCAAACAAAGCAAATGGAAGTTTCTCGTGCCAATCTTTATATGTCTCAGTCATTTTCCCAATGATCCTCTTAATGTTCTTGTTAGCTGCTTCAACAGCCCCGTTCATCTTTGGGCGATAGGGCGAGGAATTATGATGCTTTATTTGGAACTGCTCGCACACTTCTTTCATCATCTTATTGTTCAGATTCGTGGCATTATCTGAGATGATTCTTTCAGGCAAACCATAACGGCAAATGATTTCCTTTTTCAAAAACTTGCACACTGCAGTCTTCGTCACATTGGCAAACGAAGCGGCTTCAATCCATTTTGTGAAGTAATCGATAACCACAAAAATGAATCGATGTCCATTTGAAGCTTTTGGAGAAATTGGCCCTATGACATCCATGCCCCACATAGAAAAAGGCCACGGAGAAGTCATGACATGAAGGGGTGAAGGGGCTACATGAATTTTATCGCCGTAGATTTGACATTTGTGGCATTTTCTGGCAACATTGATGCAGTCACTTTCCATTGTCAGCCAATAATAACCGAGTCTCGTGATCTTTCTGGCCATATTGAAACCATTGGCATGCGTTCCGCAAATTCCCTCATGGACCTCTTCAAGTATTTTTCTGGTTTCAACATCATCCACACATCTCAAAAGCATCTGATCCTTTCCTCTTTTATACAGGATATCCCCATCAAGAACAAATCCCGCTGCCATTCTTCTAATTGTTCTTTTATCGTTCTCATTCGCTTGTTCGGGATACCTTTGATTCTTGATATATTCTAAGATATCATGGAACCAAGGCCGTCCGTCTACTTCTTTCTCAATGCTACAACAGTGTGCAGGGACCTCGTATATGCTCATTTTGAGGGGCATTATTTCTGCTTCTCTACTTGCTTTGAACATTGAAGCCAAAGTGGCTAGGGCATCAGCCAGTTGGTTCTCTTCTCGTGGGAAGTAATGAAAAGTTATTTCTTTGAATTCCTTGGTCAATCCAGCCACTAAATCGCTGTACTTAATCAATTTTGAGTCCCTCACTTCCCATTCTCCACGGATTTGGTAAATCACTAGGGCTGAGTCCCCGTACACCTCCAAGATCTTGATGTTTCGTTCGATAGCTGCACGAAGCCCCATGATACAGGCCTCATATTCTGCGATATTATTGGTACAGAAGAAGTTCAGTCTTGCAGTGAACGGATAATGATTCCCGTCTGGTGATACTAGGATTGCTCCAATTCCATGCCCTAAAGCATTTGACGCACCATCAAAGCACATCTTCCATGACTTCTCTTTTGATGACTCGGATTCTATTTCTGTGATGCACATTAAGTCTTCGTCTGGGAAATCGAATCTTAAAGGCTCATATTCCTCTGTTGTTCGAGTTGCTAAGAAGTCAGCTATTGCGCTCCCTTTTATTGACTTCTGACTTACATAGGCAATGTCATATTCCGAAAGGAGGAGCTGCCATCGTGCCATTCTTCCTGATAGTGCCGGCGATTCCATCATGTATTTTATTGGGTCCAGCTTTGAAATTAGCCATGTCGTGTGATACAACATATATTGTCTGAGTCTCCGAGCTACCCAAACCAGAGCGCAACAATATTTCTCAACGGACGAATATTTTGCCTCATATTCAGTGAACTTTTTGCTGAGGTAGTAGATCGCATTTTCTTTCTTTCCTGACTCATCATGTTGTCCCAGTACGCAACCCATTGAACTTTCGAACACTGTCAGATACAAAATTAATGGTCTTCCCGGAGTTGGCGGTACTAGCACTGGAGGACTGGACAAATATTGTTTTATCTTATCAAAGTCACTTGGCATTCCTCGTTCCATTCTCCCGGGTTATGTTTTCGAAGAAGCCGAAAGATTGGGTCGCATTGGTTGGTAAGTTGAGCGATAAATCGGGCGATGTAATTTAATCTCCCTAAAAATCCTCTAACTTCCTTTTGCGTGCGCGGAGGTGGTAATTCTTGGATGGCTTTTATTTTATCTGGATCAACTTCAATACCTCTTTCACTGACAATGAAGCCTAGCAACTTTCCCGAGGTAGCCCCGAATGTACATTTGGCTGGATTAAGCTTTAGCTGAAACTTTCTCAGCCTTTCGAACAACTTCTTGAGGTTCATTACATGCTCTTCTTCTCCTCGAGATTTAGCAATCATATCGTCGACGTAGACCTCTATTTCTTTATGCATCATGTCATGGAATAACGTCACCATAGCCCTCTGATATGTTGCCCCAGCATTCTTTAACCCGAATGGCATCACCTTGTAGCAGAACGTTCCCCACATTGTTATGAAGGTAGTTTTCTCCATATCCTCAGAAGCCATCTTGATCTGATTATACCCCGAGAATCCATCCATGAAAGAAAACAATGAATGTTTTGCTGTGTTGTCCACCAACGTGTCAATATGTGGCAAGGGAAAATTATCTTTTGGGCTTGCTCGATTTAGGTCACGGTAATCCACGCACATTCGTACTTTTCCATCTTTTTTGGTACCGGGACTATGTTAGCCACCCATTCTGGATATTTGGAGGCTTGTAGGAAGCCAGCGTCAAATTGCTTCTTGACTTCCTCTTTTATTTTCAACAGCATTTCGGGCCTCATCCGTCTTAATTTTTGCTGGATGGGCTTGCATTCTGGTTTTAATGGGAGCTTATGGACCACTAAATCTTCATCTAGCCCTAGCATGTCCTGGTATGACCACGCGAAAACATCTTTGTATTCGCGGAGTAAAGTGATCAAACTACGCCTGGTACTTTCTGAAATAGAAGTCCCAATCTTCACTTCCTGTTTCCTCTCTTCAGTGCCCAAATTTATTGTTTCTACAGATTCTTCATGAGGTAGAACCTGTTTATCCTCTTGTTCCACCATTCTTAACAATTCAGGAGACGAGACATAATCTTCAGCATTTTCTTCGGCTTCAAATTCTCCTAAGCAAACAGCCTTCTCAAAATCAATTTCAAGATTCGTAACGGGCTTATTCATGTCGTCAATATCTGAGCACCTGAAAGTTGAATGGAAAAGAAAGCTATCGGGGGACATCCAAGTATTGGAAACAACAAACAAAATGTTATGTCATGGCAATGAGGCAAATGTAAGGATAGACTATGAAATGAGAAAATGATTATGAAATTAGTGATAATGCGAAAAATCGTGACAAAATGCATCTTCATTGATATTCATTTAAATGATAAAGAGCGAATGCAAACTCTTACAAAAGAAATCTATTATATCTAAGGACACAATAGAAGGTTGATGTTTAGCATTACTCTGAAGGCTTATAAACTACAAGAAGCTCCTCAGCAATCCAATTGTTCAACATGAAACCAGGAGGGCAAGGGCGTATCCTCGAGACATCTTTACTTGCACCAGCTTCTTTGTCAATGACATTTATACTAACATTCTGAAAATCCTTTTCAATTAATCCCAACATGTTTCGTGGATCCTCTTGTCTAGGGTACATCATTCCAGCAGATGTAAATGTTTTTGACAAAGGAGGGTACTCTATTGGTTCCCATTCTGGTTCTCGGCCCAAAGTTCTTGCAATTCTTCTTTCTTGATCCTTCTTCCACTGTCTTCTTCTTTGGCGCATGTCAGGCTGGAACCCCAAACCGTATCGGGCCTTGTGGTGCACTGGCTTTAAAGCCCTCACTATTCCTTGCATATATCTCCCTAAACCTCTTCTCGCACGAGCTCCCCTTCCTACGGTCAACTTGACACCCATTCTGGTATTTCTCGACAGTTTTGGCATTGGAATTCTATTTCCCTCAGCGACGAAAGTGGCATTGATGAATTCAAGGGATCGAAAGGAACATTCCACTGCATCCTTGCTTACTTCCAGATATGGCGCATCAGCAGAGATAGATGCGATGATGTCTTCTTCACCCTCGACTGTGACCAAACAACCATCCATGATGAATTTCACTTTTTGATGGAGGGACGACGGGACTGCTCCAGCAGAATGAATCCAAGGTCTTCCCAAAAGGCAGTTATAAGAGGGTGTAATGTCCATGACTTGGAATTCGACCTCATAGATGTAGGGGCCCACTTCCAAAGGGATTTCGATTTTCCCATGACTTTACGCCTCGTCCCGTCGAATGCCCTTACCGTGGAATGACAGGGCTTTAAGTAGGACAAATCTATCGGTATTCTGGAAAGTGTAGCCAATGGCATAACATTTATTGCTGACCCATTATCAATGAGTACGTTCGGTATTATGTAGCCCTTGCAGCGGGTCGTGATATGCAGCGCTTTCATCGAACCTCTACCATTTAGCGGTATCTCATCATCACTAAAATAGATGAAGTTGTCCGCACTCAGATTGTTTACCCACCTATCAAGCTTTTCGACAGATATGTTGTTGGCCACGTAAGCTTGATTTAACACCTTCAATAAAGCGTTCCGGTGTGGCTCTGAATTTAACAGTAGAGATAGAACTGAGATTCGTGCTGGCTGCTTGCTCAGTTGTTCCACCACACTATATTCGCTGTGCTTAATAAATTTCAAGAATTCTTGAGCTTCTTCCTCATTCACAGGCTTTTTAGTTTCTTGCACGGGTGGAATTTCTTGCTCGACTTCGACCTCGTGCATCACTGCTTTCCCTTTTTGCTTCGAGTCACTACTTTTCTTTACCGGTTCAACTTCTTTAGAATAGCATCGTCCACTTCGAGTAAAATGACCTACCTCCCCAACATCTTCAATTATGGCTTTGGACTTTTCAACTTCCGGTGTAACGATATTAACACCATATCTCCACGGTACTGTTTTGTTGTCCTTATACGGGAAAGGAGATGGTACTTCAATTACCATCTGTGGTTTCAATGGCTCTCTCATCGCGTCGTAATAAATTACCAACGGTCGATCAGCACTATAAGGGGGCCCTGATGATTGGCTATCAGAGACGCATACTTCTCTTTCATTGGCATCTTCACTCTTGTTAAGGACCTTGATCTCCTTATTATTCATCCGGTCTTGAAGTAACCTTTTAAAGTCCTCGCACGACTGAATGTCGTGCCCAACAATCCCATGAAAATTGCAAAACTTTGACCTTCTTCTCCAAAAATTCTATCAGAGTGACAGAGCAATCCTTTCTTAACTAATACCTCCCAGATTTTCTGCAGAGGCGTCCTTATTTCTGCCACACATCTTCTGACCTTCCATTCATCCTCTTTCCTCACTGTGCTCACATTCCCTTCGGTATGGTTAGGGAACGGGTTCCCCGTGGCGTTACTAGCACTATCGAATCGTAGGATACCTGCGTCAATGAGTCCTTGAACTCTCCTTTTGAAAGCGAGACAGTTCTCAGTAGAGTGCCCTTGGTTCCCTGCATGGTATGCACAACTAGCGTTTGGATCATACCACTTTGGGTATGGAGGTTTAAGGGGTGCCATGTAATGGGGAGAAATTAGCTGTTTTTCTAAAAGTTTTGGGTACAATTCCCCATACGACACAGGGATTAGGGTAAATTGCGGTATCTCGGGATTATGCCTTGATGGTCTTGGTTCGTTTCTGGGTTGGCTTTGGGCGGGTACCGTGTTTTGTGGGAAAGTACTGACGGGTTTTTGGTTGTTCGTGGCGTATACGGGGCAGGACGGATGTGGTGCTTGGTAGTAAGGGGTTTGAGGGGGATAATGGAAATTCGTGGGTGGATAATTTCGAGGTCGGGGTTGATTAGGATACGAATTGGAAATGTAACGACTCCCAGTTCCCACCATGAGGGCTTCTGGCTCTTTCTTCCTTAAGGGTGCTGCTTTTCTTGAGCCTTCTGATCCTTCCATTCTACCGCTCTTGATGGCATTCTCTATGAGTTCACCGGATATTACAATATCCGCGAAATCTTTCGTGGCACTTCCCACTAATTTGTCATAAAACGGTGCCTTTAAAGTATTGATAAAGAGAACAGCTATCTCCGTTTTTGTTAGTGGGGGTTCCACTTGAGCTGAGACGTCTCTCCATCTCTGCGCATACTGTCTAAAGGTCTCTGATGGCTTTTTCTCCATCATTTGCAAGGTCATACGGTCTGGCACCATATCCGATACATGCTTGTACTGCTCGCAAAATGCTGACGCCAAGTCCTTCCAAGATCGAATCTTTTCTCTACTGAGTTGATTGTACCACCGAAGAGCTGACCCTGTTAGACTATCTTGAAAGCAATGTATGAGTAGTTTATCCTCGTTCACATAACCGGTCATCTTTCGACAGAACATAATGAGATGTGCTTTTGGGCACCTTGTCCCATCATACTTCTCAAAGTCAGGCACTTTGAACTTCGGAGGTAAAATTAGATCAGGTACCAAACTGAGTTCCTTGGCACCTAGTGCGGAGAAGACTTCAATGCCTTCTATTGCTTTGAGTCTTTCCTCTAGACTCCTATATTTTGCGTCATGGTTATCCAATTTCAACTTGGCTACCTCTGTTGGGTCATCCAGATCTGGAACTAGTGGATTAGCAGGATTAGCCCCTGGGTTCGATGCTAACATTCCTTGCCCCAAATTAGTGGGTGGAGCAGGTGGCATAGGTCGATGTTCCAAGCCAGTGGGTTCCTCTTGAGTATACCCTCTTTGCATTGTATATGCGGGCGGTGGAGTGAATCCCGGGGGATAGAATGGATCCTGATCATGGTGAATTCTTGACCGAGGTTCCATAACATCGGAGTTCTGCATGGGTCCCTTTCCTTTGACCAAAGTTGTCATCATCTCCATCATTTTAGCCATCTGATCTCTTTGCTCGAGCGATTCCTCTCGAGATCTCACCATTAGGTCTCTCGTCTCTTGTTGCGATTTGGCCAGTTGCTCTTGTAATTCCTTTTGAGCCCTTTCCATCCTTTCAATTCTCTCATTGAATTCATTCTCCATTACTCTAGCTTGTCGGCGCGTTTTATACGGATGACGTGGTTCCAGTCTTGAAGTCTTGCAACTGCGAATTGTATGTTTTAACCTCAGCGAACGAGTATGGGATATGCAATGAATGAATTGATGCATGAATGAATGCATGAATGTCAAATGAATGTCAGTTATGAATGAAATGCAAGAAATTGGTGTTGATTTCAAGATAGCCCCATATTTAGGCATTTCATTTATCAACATAGTCTATTACACAAAGTTCTCATTTTTCCATCAGTTACACAAATTTCCTAGCCACATTGCCTTGTTTCTTCACTTGCTCTAAAAACTCTGATATGCTCGATCTTTGGCTCGGAGGGAATTGGCAACTGAGAACTTCGGCTTCATCTGATAATTGAACAACTAGTATAGCCGCTTTACGAATTTCATTGATCAAGAAGTCAAGTTGCATTTCTTTTTCTTTCAGAGTTCCTTCATACGCGTGAATGTCCCTATCGTACTGCTCACTCTTTTCTTCTAGAGCCTTCAAGAGGTTATCTAATTGTTGTTGGCGAGATTGCAGCATATTTTCTAGATCTCGTGTTTTCCTTTTTAATTCTTGATGTTCAGACTGACTATTCGCCAATTTTGCAGTCACTATTTCATACTTGGCGTTCTTCCTTCTTAACTCTATCACAGCACGCGCAGCCTTTTCCTCTTCTTTCTTTGCTTTTCCTTCCAAAACTCCATTCCTCTCTTGATATTGCTAATTTCTTCCTTCCATTCTGCTGTCGACTTGCCCAACCCGCTATTCTTTATAGTGTTTCTTAATTTCTTGTTTTCCAAATGAAGGTCCCTTAAGTCGTTTCTCACAATCTCGGCTTCTCTTTGTACTTTTTCAGTCCTGGACCTTTCAACCTGAACTTCAATCTTCAGTTGATAGTTTTCTTCTTGAAGGGCACTAAGGTCCCGAGACATCTTGGCCTTTTCTCGTTAGAATTCTTGTCTTGCCATTTCTAGCTCAGACGGCGTTTCCTCCGAGAAAGGATTCTGGATGGTGTAGTTTGTTGATGAGATTTGCTGACTATTTACCCGTTGTTTCCTCCATATGTCGTAATCTTGGGTAAGGGTATCAACATACAAAGCTAATTCCATGAAATGAATTTCCTTCCAATACTTTGCAGTGTCTCGGACTCTCTTCATATATCCTTCACCCGCGAAAGCGAACTCGAACTGTGCTAATCCTCCAGTTGCGGGGAGAAATTGTCGCGAAGAAAATTGCCTTTGGACTAATAGCGGAGCATATCCAACTCCTCCCCATAACCCGAGTAAAGGTACCCAATCTTGGCTTCCACATTTGTATAGCAGAACTGAAGGACGGATCCAGGGTGCTCTCCATGTTATATTCTCGGCGCGAAGATTCTGAAAAACTGATACCCAATGTTGCTTGGTGACTTCCTTCGGCCATTCTTTATTGAGGTAAGCTTCTAACGGGGAGAATGTTTTAGAAAACATATGGAACGGAGTGCGCTCTACCTTCCAGAAGTGACTTAAAATCCAAACATTGAGCAACTGCGCGCATCCGATAAATCGTCCCTCCCCTTTTCTTCGACAACTACTCAGGGACCTGAAGGTCTCAGCTAGGATGGTCGGGACAGGGTTGATTCCTTGTCTTAACCTTTCGAAGAAATCAACTACTGCAACTTCGAGATGTCCGAGAACTTTTGGGAAAATGACCAAACCGTAAATGGCCAAAGCGAATAGATTTACCCTTTTCAGCATGTTGGGATGGTTCAGAGCCAAATCTCGTAGGGAGGACCATGGAATGCAAATGGTTTCATTCTTCTTCTTTATCTGTTTTTCGGCCCATGCATCAGTCATGTCTGTCAGTCTCACTAACTTTTTCTTGAAGGTCATCGGCTTAGGCTCCTTCACATATATTTTGCCGAATTGTACATTGTCGATGCGGAGTAAAGCAGCATACTCTTCTATGGTTGGAGTCATGTCTTCTTGATTGAAGGTGAAACACTGATAAGCTGGGTCCCAGAACCGAACCATGGCTTGAATCAACTGTTCGTCTACACGAATGGTGATCAGGTGAGCTATATCTCCATACCTCTCAGTGAAAATGTCTCTAGTGTCTGAATCCCATTGATTCCAAATTCGAACCAAATCCTCAAAGTTATTTTGGCGAACATTTACAGTTATATGTTCGGGCAAATTAGCGACACACCCTTCCACTAGACTATCCCCTTTTTCTCTCTGAATTTTTAGAGACCAGTCCCGAACCACGACATTCTTCTCGGTTATTTGTGTAATTGACTCCTCCATCAGAAACCCGTTTTTTTGGCAACCAACTTTTAATCAACACCTTCCTAATATGATGCCTATGATGCATGATGAAAATAAAAGTAAAAACAAACAAACTTAGTTAGTAAACACAACAAATATAATTTGAAAAACAAATTAAACTACCCAATCCAATTATTTTGCATAAACAGCGTAAATGAAAGGCAAAAGGCATTTTCCCCGTGTACTTATTTTAATGACTATAAGCGGACAGAGGTTCAGCATAGCTCTAATTGGATAGTTCGTATGGTTCACTATATGCGGTTTTGGTTCTAGGTGGGTACTCGAATCGTCTGCACTGTCATCTACTAAGATTAGTACAGAGCCTCGGTCATGGCCCATCATAGGCTTACGATGATCAATTCGAGGGATTACATTTACTTATGCCTATGCGGAGGGACAAGTTAACTCACGAAAGCATAAGTCATGTGTAACCCGAAAGTATTCACTAGCCTGTGCGGAGGAACGAGTTAACTCACGAAGGCGTAGCGTTTACTTTCTCTTAACAGGGACGAAGCCCGGGTATAGAGCTCATGTTATGCAAAAAAAAAAAAAATACAAGTGCACGGTGTGTGGGGAGAAACTTGTAAACCTTTACGTTTTATTTAGAAAAAACTAAACCAAAAATAAAATCGCAAAAATTTAAAGCTGAAAAACAACCTGATAAAACAAATTAGAATATGTGCAACACGATGCAAATACATGATTTTTTTTAAAAACAAAAAATTTAAGGATCACGACTAAATGTTAATTTGAACAAGAAATTTTGAAAATTTTGACAACACGCGTTTAACATTAGACTCGACTCTCGAAAAAAAAAGTCCCCAGCGGAGTCGCCAGCTGTAGCGACCTAAAAATTTCAGGTACGGGCGCTAGTCGATGTAATTTTGTAAATTTGAAAACTGAATCTCGATTTTATTTGAAAAAAGGAGTCGCCACCGATCTTTTTTCTAGGTGTGATCGGACACCTACAAAATTCTCTTTTTAGAAGAAAAATTTATTTTTAAACTTTTCTAAAAAAGAGGTAATTTTAGGTCCACGTAAAAATCCAGAGAAAATTAGGGTTCGGGAGTCGGTTACGCGCGAGGAAGGTATTAGCATCCTCGCGACGCCCAAAATTGGTATCTCGTTAAATGCGCATTGTCCTAATTTTCAAAAATACGAGTTCCATTTAATATTTAGTCGTGATCCGATTGAAATACGAGAACCCCCTTTTTTTTTAAAAAAACACGAGAATTTTGAAGCGCAGTATTTCTTTTTTAAAACGAAAGTTTTTTTTTTTTTAAATACGAGAATTTTTGAAAACACGAGAATTTGCAAACACGAATATTTTAGAAACACGAAAATTTTTGGAAAAAAACGAAATTTTCTTAAAACACGACATTTTTTTTTGAAACACGGGAATTTTTAAAACAAGACATTTTTTTGAAACAAAATTTTTTCTTAAAAAAAAATTTTTAAATACGAGAATTTTTAAAACACGAAAAATTTTTAAAACACGGAAATATTTTTTTTTAAAACACGAATTTTTTTTTGAAAACAAGAAAATTTTTGAAACACTAGAATTTTGAAAACACGAAGATTTTTGAAACATGAGAATTTTTAAAAGCACGAGGATTATTGAAAGCACGAAGATTTATAAAAAACGACAATTTTTGAAATACGAGAAATTTTTTAAACGCGAAAATTTTTTTCAAACACGAAAACTTTTGAAAACGCGAAAATTCGAAAATTTCTAAAATACGAGTAATTTTTAAAGATTCGAAAATTTGAAACAAGAATTTTTTTTTAGAAAAACGTACCATATTTAACACGAATCGATGATATTCACCCTAACATGGCAATGAAATCGACGAATTAGTGTCAAACCAATTCAATTTAATATTTAATCGGGTTGTATTAAAACACGAGAAAATTTTTTTTGAAACACGAGGATTTTTGAACATTTTTTATTTTTAAAACGGGTCCCGAATTTAACATAAGCCATCGATATTCACCCAACATAGCGATGAATTCGGTGACTCGATGCTAAACCGATTCGTTGCCTTATTTATTAAAATTATTTAAAATAAAGTAAAATTAAAATTTAATTAAATTGTAAATATAAATACAAAAATATAAAAATATATAAAATGCATAAAATGCTAATAATATTAAAATGAAATAACATAAAAATACGAGCATTAAATTAAAAGAGAAATAAATAAAATTACCGAAAAATCTAAAACACGAGCTTCGCCGAACGGGTTGCTAAAATTGAACCCCCTTTTTCTTCTTTTTCTTCTTTTTTCTTTTTTCCTTTTTTCTTTTTTCTTTTTTCTTCTTTTTCTTCCTTTTTTTTTTCTGCTGGGCTGCCTTGTTGGGCTGGCCTGCGCGGGCCTGCTGGCTGGTGGCCTGTTGGCTGCTTGTTGGGCTGCTGGAATTGGGCCTATTGTTGGCCTGCCCTTTTTTTTTTGTGCTGCTTCTTTCCCTTCTTTTTTTTTGCTTTTTTTTTTGCTTTGATTTTTTTTTGGGCTTGTTTCTTTTTTTTTTGTTTTTTCTTGGGCTGCTGGGTCGGATCGGGTCGTAGGTGGGTCGGGTCGGGTTGACCCGACTGTTATAATATTTTTTATTATTTCTTTTTTTTTTCTTTCTTTCTTCTTCCTCTTTTCTTCTTCCTTCTTCTTCCTTCTTCTTCTTCAAAGTCTAGCCTCCACCACCGCTTGCGCCGCCGCTACCTCCTCCGACGCCGGTACTCTTTCTTTTCTTCTCCTCTTTCTCTTTTCTTCTCTTTTCTTCTTTTTTCCTTCGAAAAAATCTCTCTTTTTGCAAGTTTTTTTTTATTTTTTTCGTGGGTGTCCTCATTTTTGGAGTTTAAACTCCTTTTTATAGTTGGTTTTGCTTCTTTTTTGTAGGTAGCAAGTGGGGAAGGAGCAGCCACCCATGTTTATGGCCTGAAAATCTGGAAGTGGGTGCCCCAAATCATGTAACTTGTCTGAAGGACCAAATCGCAAATGCAGCAAAACTTCTGGGGCTAAATGTAATTTTTAGAAAATTTAGGATTAAAATGAAATTTAATGAAAGTTTAGGGGTCTAAGTGAAATTTAAAGAAAGTTTAAGGGTCAAAATGAAATTTAGGAAAAGTTTAGGTGTCAAAATGCAATTTTTATTTTTTAAATTTTTTTTTTTTTGAAATTTTGAAAATTAAACACAAACTCTAGTCGGACAAAAATTTAGTGCTTACAGTGTGTTTTTTTGGTATACAATTTTCAACCCAAATCTTAAATGATTTTTGCTTATTAATTTGATTTTTTGTTTAATATATTCCACAGGTCCTTGTATTTTTCATAAATTTTAAATTTAGTTTTTATATTTTTATTTATAGGAATTTAGTCTCTCTACTTTTCAAATTTTAAAATTCAAGTCCAATAGTTAACACTATTAAATTTTCTTTGTTAAATTTATTAGTGTGAAATTTTGAAATAAAGTAAAATGCTCACTTAGAAGTAATGTAACTAAAAAAAATGACATTGTAATGAACCTGAATTTAGTAGTGTTAATAGTTAGACTTAAATTTTAAAATCCGAAAAATAGAGGGACTAAATTCGTAAAAACAAAAGTATAGGGACTAAATTTTAAATTTATAAAGAGTATAGGAACTTGTGACATATTTTAACCTTTTTGGTACTACCCTTTCGATTCAAATGAGTCAATATGTTTCAAGTTCTCGTACTTTTTTAATAGGTTGGGATTTTTTCTATAAATTAAGACAAAATTGATAGTTTAACTATAGCTTTAGACAAAAACAAAATTTTAAGTACCAAATTGAGAAATACTATATATTTTAAGGGCCAGTTTTCTAATAAGCCCTATTTGTAATGTAAGGTGATGCTGTGGATATCTAATGTTAGTAGATTTGTTGCAGCTTTTAATTAGAAAGCTGCTCCGCCTTCTACGGTGACAAAACCGCCACTTTGCCGGCCTCTGCCATCGGTCATAAAGCTGTTATTTACGACAACTAGACATACAGTTGGTTGGGTAGCTACCCATTTTGAAACTTAAAGGTAGAATACATGTAAGAATACAAAGTTTTCATATTATATCGTACTTGTACAGTGTGTTCGTATCCATGTTTATAAAGTCGCAAATCAACTGAGCTTCACGAATGAACCATTATTTATGTTTGTTTATTTATTTTTAAACTTATTCGTATTCAGTTTATTTTCATTAAAAATTTCAAAATTGTATTTATGTTTGTTTATTTAAATTTATGTATACTCGTTTTTTTATTTATTTACGTTGAATGAACGTGTTTTTGAACATTAAATGAACATACTCGTAAACACAATTTACGAATAATAATAAACAAACAATAAATAAACATTTTTTTAGATGTAAAAATAAAAGTACAAAACTTAATAATTATATTATAAATAAAATAAGCAAATAAACAATAATTATATTATTAATTATATAATAATTGAACAATAAATGAGTCGTAAACAAATTTTAAATGATTTATTAAATGAACTTTAACCAAATATAAATGAATCGAATAAGCTTTACTTTTGTTCATTTTGCTTAATAAATGAGCCTCAAATTTTTGTTCATGTTCGTTTATTTAGTTTTATAAACGAATAAAAATTGAATACTCTGATCATTTATAACCCCACATGTACATGCATTTTAATAATATCACCACACATATTTGTTTATTCCGACTCTAGCTTAGCATAACCTAATTTGAACATAAAAAGTTTAAAAAAAAAACTTAGAACTTGTCAAATTCAAACTTAAATTGACTCGAATACAAACTAACTCAAATTCGGAATTGAAGAAAACAAGTCAAATTCGAAATGATTTAAACCTAAAATAATATGAACAAATAACTCGAAACGAATTAGACTCATAATAATTTATCTCTAACTACTCAAACCTTAAACTCACAATAAAGCATTCGAAACAATCTAAACCTGAAATGTAACCAAAACCAATATAAGACATTTCAATTTTTATTTTTAACCTTTTATACGATAATTTTATTTATATTGAAATATTTATATAAATTATTCATGATTCACAATGCATTTTTAATAGAAATAATTTTAGCATGTGGAACTGCCAATAGTAAATTGGGGGAGTTACGCTTAATACATAGCTTGCTCAAATGAGACTGGAAAATAAGATTTCGTCACATTCAGAGATATCAAATGGCCAAAATAGCTTCTAGTGGATTGAATAATGTACAGTTGCTTTGAAAGCCGTCAGATTCGGTAAGGACTATACTAATAGCTGAGCATAATACTATTTCTTTGCGTCGATACAGCTTTAAGAATTTAATTGCGGAAAAAAAATATAAAAAATATTAAAAATTCGAATTATTGAATTTAGTAATATTGATTAGACGCAGACCAACCATGAATTCTTTGATTGTTCAAAGGCTACACCAATTTAAAGAGGACTTTAAATTTCTCAACGTTAATGCTTTATATCAAAGGCTACACCAATTTAAAGAGGACTTTAAATTTCTCAACGTTAATGCTTTATCAAGTCAGTTTTAAATGAGACAATTTAGAACATAGGAAACTTGTTGTCTCTTTTTTTAGCATGTAACAACTCGATTTTGACCCTAATCAGAATAGTGGTTTCGGGACCACAAATCTGAATTAGAAAAATATTATTAATATTATTTTGTGTGTTTATTTCGTGTGCATTTGATTGTGTAAAATTTTCGTGTTTTAATTTCGTCGTTTAAGTGTCCGATTTAATAAAAGGGTTTAATCGCGTAAAATAAAAGTTAAAGGTTAAAATTTAAAAGCACCTATTTGTAGTTGTCTTTTTAAGTGGGAGGTCTAAAGATGTAATTAGACCAAGATTTAGTTAGTGGGTGGTATATGCCAACATTGCCCTTAAGTTATGTAATTTATAATTTATTTAATTAAGGTTAATTTAGTCATTAAGTAAATTATAATATTATAACTAAAATAAGTCATAAAAAGATGAATATGTTCATCTTTGTTAGCCGAATATTGGAAAGGAAGAAACCATCCATGGTTTCTTAAGTTTCGGCACTTTCATAGCAAAATTAAGGTATGCTTTGGTTTCGGTTTTTGATAATTTTTACGTTTTTGAGATCGTTGCTTTGAATACTACCCGACCCATGCTTGAATTTCTAATTTTAATGAATATTTTGAGTTATGCCATTGATGAATATTTGTGTTTTGTGATGTTTGATGATGAATAATGGAAGATATGTCTTAGATTAACATGTTTTGTCTTGGGATTTTTGATGAATTTGAGTATTTAGGGCTAAATTGTGAAAATAAATTTTTGAGGGACTAAAATGTGAAATAAATGCAATGTGTGGACTTGTATGAGAACCATGAATATTCGGCCCTTGTGTGTTATGGGCAAATTTTGTGTATTTGGTGTTTTGTGCAAAAAGGACTAAATTGCAAAAAGTGCAAAATGTTAGGGGCAAAATGGTAATTTTCCCATTTATGTATCGTTGGACTCAAATGAATGTTTTAATGAATAAAAAGGTTAAATTTGACTATGTTTAGATCAAGGAACGAAGAAAACGAATTTGGATCGGGGGAAGTCGAAGGTAATCGAATAGTCGATCGTGTTTGCTGATATCCGAGGTAAGTCTATTAGCAACTAAAAGTTATTAAGTTAATATTTATACATGCATACTAATTTTATCTTATGATTGAGCTATAATTTAAAGTATAATAGTTGAATAAACTTTGGACTATAGATATTGTATATAACATGTTCGAATATACAAGTATGATCTTGTATAAATTATTGGATTAATCAAAGGTATGTATAAGATATAGGTATATATATATATATGGTTTGAATGATTATATAAGTATGTATATATATATATAAAGTCGAATAAACATGCAAATATACATGTATGTGTTGTGTATTGAATTTAGTTATGTCATTATATAAGTATGCGAGGATTGATTGTGCATTTATATATGTACAAGTTTTTGTTTTGAAATTGAGTATGAAATTATACATTCATATGGTAGATTCGAATATGTATAAATGCACATGTATAAATTCTTGAATCGAAATTTGGTATGGAATTATAATGTATGTGAAAGTTTCGATTTTGTATGTATATTCACGTAAAAGTTTTTGAATGGTAGTGAAGATATGAAATTGTTAGTTTGAATTATTATAAAGTGATTGAATGTAATACAGACGTTACGTCTAGCAGGCTTAATGCCGGTGAAGTAATTCAGACTTTAAGTCTAGCAGGCTTAATGCCGGTGATACATTTCAGACTATATGTCTAGCAGGCTAAGTGCCGGTGTACTGAATCAGGCTTTAAGCCTAGCAGGCAAAATGCCGGTGAATCTGTTTAAATTGTGTTAGAATATGCAATGGATATATCTATGATTTGTGATTATATGAAATCGATGAATACATATGTACATTAGATATATGTGATTGCTGAATTTATAAATGCATATGGTGATATGTGGTAGTTAAACATATATATGTTGAGCCTATGTGTTTGATAATTAATCATGTATGCATTTGAGATATATATATATATATATATATGTGTGTATTTCAAATGTATGTGTTACCTAAGTATTCAGGTATAAATTCATAATGAGTATTTTTATATACAAACAAATATAAGATGTGATTGATGTATATATATTTGTGTTAGATTTGAATTGATTTAGAACTTACCATGAGTGTACATATACAATCGGTTTGATATGTATATAATATGTATATATATGCTCGGTGGTATACATTCAATTGTAATGTTGTTTTGTATAATATATATATTAAACTGAATTCATCCGACAGGTATACATATCTGACTATAAATGAAATGGTCTGAGTAGAATAATGTATGAATGTTAGTTGGTTGTGTTAGTTGAAATTTCAGTAAAATAGATTAAAAAGGTTATAATAATTATGTGTTTATAATTATACATTTAGTTATGCTGGAGACTTACTAAGCTATAAAAGCTTACTTCGTTTGCTTTCGTTCATTCGTTTTTATAGATTTGGAGACGCGTTACGAGCTCGGGGATCATCAGCACAGTCCATCACACTATCGACTTCTTTTGGTATTTTGTTAAATATTTGAACTCGATCTTATGGCATGTATAGGCTTGATAATGTTTTGGTTAGTTTTGAATCCTATTGTGTAAATAGCAATGTGAAAAGAGTTTAGTTTCCATGCTTGAATTTGATTATATATGTTCATGAATTGGACTTGCATTTGGAATTAGATATTAAAGTTATGTTTATGTGAGCTTGGTTTCGTAATGCCTCGTAACCCTAATTCGGCGACGGAGACGGGTTAGAGGTGTTACATAGCAAGTGGTAATATTTATCTTTTACTTGGGGTAAAGGTCTTTAATTATCGGTCAAATAATCAATTTGGTCCTTTATTATATTTAAATTTAGGATTTAGTCTCTATACTTCAAATTGGCATAATTTAATTATCTATTTTTGTAATTTCAATTAGTTAGTTAAAATAGCTAACACCCGTTATCTATTCCAGTTAAATATTAATATAAATTTTATTTTTTTAAATCACTTATTCTGAAATAAAAATATAAATTCATGTCAACATAATGAGTTGGATGAGGTGTTTTTAAGAAGTAAAAAAATCCACATCATCGTTTTAGTCGAAATTTTTATTTTTATTTGGTCACATTTACATTGTATGGAACGAACAAACGATAAATAATTCAGACATACTAAACATGTAGAACAAGAGCTCAGGGGCGAAGCTAGAAAATTTTTGAGAGGCCGAAATTAAATTGTATAATTTTACCATTTTAATAGCCTATATCTTTATAATTTTAAAGGATTAAATCAAAATTTTATAATTTAATAGGTCAAAGTACAATTTTACCATTACTAATCTAAAATTTTATAAACTATAAAAGAGTTTAAATAGAAATTTTTCCTTATAAATAGTGGTTTGGGCCAAAAGATGGGTTTCTTGAAGCCCAATGGTAAACTTTATACGAGACCATCAATCAATTTAACGATATGGCCCTGGCTTTCTATTTCATGGCAGTAAAAGTAATAGGTTAATATACTATTTGACACCGGGTTTAGTTTTAATGTTCGATTTAGTAATTAATTTTTTATTTTTATTTGGTACTTAAATTTGAATTTAATGTTTAAATTTAACTAAACTCTCGAATAGTTAAGAACTAATATTTTAATCAGTGGAGTTTTTAGACTCCACAAACAAGCAGGGTTAAAGGTTTACAACTATCTTACAGAAATATTAATAAAATATTTTAAAAATAATTATTTAGAAATAAAAAAGTATAATATCAGTGTACTAAATATTCATCCATAATAAAATATTAAAAAATAAATATTTTATAAAAGGAAACATGTAACGATTTATTAAAGTATCAATATATATATATTTTTTTTGTTTGCATATGCAAGAGGGTAAGGATGTAGGAATGTACATGTATTTCTGCTAACATTATCTCAATCTGAAAGTGTCATCAAATTTACCCTTATCTCCACAGTTTTCACCTTACACTATTGAAGGGATAACGAGGTCTAGTCTTACAAAATCAGTAGGATGGAATAGCATAAAGATGGGGTTGTTTGAATAAGATTGAAACGAATATTTAGATTGATTTTAGAGAAGGGTATTAAATCGGTTGATTTTGGAACCAATATATATCGATTGAATTGGGTAAAAAATTATTTGAACTGAGTGGTTGAACAATATTTTTATCAAATTTTAATGATTTCCTTAATTAATCTGGTTGAACCAGTTGAACTAAGGAATCGATGGTCTGACCAATTTAATCACCGATTTGAGTCTTAAAACATTGATTAAAGCCGAAACAAAGATCGGATGGAAATTTGTTCTAACAGTAGTAGACATAAAGGAAGCCATGCATTGAGTTTAAATTTGTACAAAAGACATCGTGAATTAAGGAATGTGATCGGAAGTAAGTGAACTTGCAAAATGTGCAGCACAAAAAAACATATTCTTAGGTTGGTCACAAAAAATAAAATTTTATTGAGGAGATTTTCATTGCTGTGAAAGAAGAATGCAAAGTGTTGGAGTCAAGGCTTGACATACACTTTCGACAAATTTGGTATTGGGTTTAGTATGTTGTATTCGATTTTACCACTAAGTTTTATCCTCCACTTAAACTGAAAGCTTCAAGAGGTTCATAGAGTGAGAGTACCTTTAGTCACTAACATATGGTACTCATCTTACACACTTTCTTCATAAAATCTCTTTACGGTTTTCAACAGAAACAAAAAAACAAAACTCGGAATTAAAATCAAATATAAACACCTTAAACTTAATCCCACAACTATTGAAAAAATTCATCAATTTTCATCAAATAACACTTTTCAAACTTCTCCTCAAACAGTCAAAATCCCCACTACAAATTCTAATTTATTTATAAATACATGCCAAACTGATGAAGCAAAGGCCAATGCGTTCAAATGGGTCTGCCATAAATACTTTAGTAATGGAGATAATATACCCACCGGCCTACGCTTTTCCATCTTAAAATTTGATATTTTCAACTTTTTATATATTATTTATAGTTTTTTTTTTGTGTTTCATAAATATTTATAATTTAGAGTTTAAACCGTCATTGTTATTTTTTTTTATGTATACATTATATATGCTTATAGATCAGATCAGGTCTTGATAAAATTTTAAGCCCATTTGATAAATTTTGATCTGATTTAACTTTAAAAATAGATTTAAAATTTTACTCAAGCTCAACTCGCTCGTATTAAAATTTTTTATATAATTTTTTTGTAAAAATATAATACAATAAAAATATTAAAAAAAATGTTTCCAACAAATTGAAAATAAAAAAAAATTATACTTTAATAACAATAAGATAAGTGCAACTTAACAAATAAATACCTCTAAAATAGTAGCAAAATTAACAATAAAAAAGAAGAGTTATACAATATCCAAACAATAATAACAAAATAATAGCAACATAATAGTGAAATGACAGTAAAACAACGAGAAAATAATAAGAAAACAACAATTTTATCTTCTTTTTTGTAAACTCGGGTTGTGTTAGGCTTGAGTCCAGACCAAAAATAGCCTTGTCCGAGGCCTGATCTATTTTCTAAACGAGTCCTATTTTTTTTGCTCAAGCTCATTTTTCGGGCTTATAATTTTTCCCAAACCTTTCCATTTTTCGGACAGATTTGGCTTAACCCATGGACAAGTCTAGTGTACATCAATGATATATATATATTTTTAAAATGGTAATTAACAAATAATAAATTTAATATTGAAGTAAAATTATTGAAAGAATATAATAATAATAATGAAATTAATTTCAAAACAATATTTATTAAAAGTCAGATATCTCCTTTTTTTTGGAAACAAAACACAATAATTTAATTTCACATTTGACACGGCACCACCGACTGGCTGTTTCCATTTATATGCCCATTCCCATTAATAATCTTCATATCTATGCCCCTTGTCTAGGTTTTTAGGTGTCTTGTTATCTCATTCATTTATATTTTATTAATTTGTTTTTTAAAATATATATTTAATATTTCTATTTGGTACGTATTTTTAAATATGCTATAAATTTCTATAATTTTTTTAAAATTTAAAATTTAGTTCTTGTATATCGATTGAGTCATAATTCGATTTGTATGAGCATTGTTACCAATGGAGGAGGATATAGGTTCGAGTGTACTGAAATGCATTATCCTCCTATTTATGGATTAAGAGGACATTGTGTCGAAACGAGCAAATATAATCAGAACTTATGATGAGATTATTCACACACATAAAAAAGAATTTAGTCCCTTATACTTTTATTTTTAGAAACATTATTATTTTTCTTTCTAAATTCAAGTTGATTACGGTGTGAGTATTTTTTCCATTTCAAAAAGTCATACCGACAAATTTAGCAAGAAAATTTCAATAGTGTTAACAGTTTAACTTGGAATTTAAAATTTAAAAAAAATAGAGGCTGAATTATTGAGAATAAAAGTATAAGAACTAAATTCTAAATTTTTAAAAATATAAAGACTTATGACATGTTTTAACTTTTTAAACTGTATTTGGTATAATTTATAGGATAAAATTTAACTCTAGTGGTATAATTTATTTATTTATTTTGGATAAGTTATGGCCTAATTTATTTATTACCTTATTAATACAATTATTATTTTTATACATTTATTAAATAATTTAATCGGACAAGATGGGATATTCACGAGTTTAAATAGGTCTTTAAACCAGCTTTACATTTTCTAATTTAAAATTTAACGTAATTTATTCAAGTAATTTTATAAATATTTCTAAAAATTATACTATTATAATAAATTTTAATATTTTTATTAAAGGCAAATAAATTATTTATTAATAAAATAATATTTTAATTTCAATTCGAAATTAAAAATTTTAATTTAAATGGTGTTAATGAACTTTTGACAAAGTTGACAAAGATCGAGTTTCACATTATGTAAATCATATACGAAATCTCTTAAGATTTTTGTTTTTGTTTTTTTAATTACAAAATATTTTAACTAGAGGCCGGGTCGTATCACATATCAAATCAATTGATATTGTTGTAAGTTAAGATTAGATAAACTTTTTTTGTCGAAATTGAATTTATCGTTTTTTTAGAGATTTTTAAAAAAATTAGTTTGAATTGCTATTTATTAACTAAAAAGATAGGGTTTTACATGTGATATCGGCAAAGCGATGAACATGAACTCCATTATCTTAAGATTGCTCGTGCCCCTTAACGGGTACAATGAAAACTACCATCTATAGGGATTTACATTTTAAATACCAATGAAGTAGTTAAATCGAGTTTACGTTTGGCTTTGGTTGGTGGGTTAATGCTAGATGAAAATAGGGGTGAAGCCAAAAAAAATTTTTGGGGTTGAAAATAAATTATATATTTTTACAATAGTAGAAATGTAAATTTACCATTTTAATAGCCTATATCTTTATATTTTTAAAGGATTAAATTAATTTTTTTTATCATTTTGCGAGGCAAAGTGTAATTTTACTATTACTAATTTAAAATTTTATAAACTATAAAATGACCTAAATAGAAAATTTATTATTTTGGGGGTCGGGGCCCTACCAGCACCCGGATTCGACACTAGATGGGAATGCTAATTGGGTTGAGGATTTTATGTTGAAAATTGGAGTGACAGATAACATCTAAGTGAAACTTTGAGAGGGTGGAGCGGGAATATGCCTTGCAAGGACACTAAGTATATCGTGCTTGATTGTCGAACATTATGCATTACTAGTGGTTAAGTTTTTAAAAAGACCTCATGAGGCTTGTCATATAGTGGATATGTAAATTAAATATTGTTTTGATTTAATTGAGCCGAATTTGAGTACCATATTACTCAATTCAAGCAACTCACAAGCCTAATCTAGCTTTTTATTTCAATATTTAAAAAATTATATTTTTACTCTCGTAAATAAAATTTAATTACGAATGAGATTAATTGAGTTCAAGAAAAAAAATTACTAAATAAACTTAATCGAGCTCAACTCAAAATTTGACACTCGATACTCAATTTGAATTAAAATTTAGAAATTAATATTTAAATCAACCTAACACGAGTGTAAAATCGAACTCAAGCTTACTACTATTCAAATTCTACTCGATTACATCCTACTTGAATAGGAAATTTGAAATAATATTAGACTGTGATTTAACCCGGCCCGGCGCCACCCATAACAGATCTTAACTTCCAAGATATCAACGACTCCAGGTGCATCATCCAATCACCAAACCGCCCTTTTTTTATAACACACTCTCCATTCTCTCCTCAATGAGAAACCCCAAAAATAGCCAAAAATGAAAAAATTGTTAATTTTGCTATAAAAAAAAAAACAACTCAGCGAAACGAAAAAAATTGTACGAGGAGCTCTAAACGAAGTGCAGAAACAGCAGGAGATGGAATCTTCAAGGACAAGTTTCACATTGTCAAAGAGAAGAAAAACCGTTGATTCTAAAGATTTGCAGGAATTGGAGTTACCACCGTCATCGGACATTAAGCTCGGAAACTCTCGTCGCCGTTTCCTTCCTGATTCGGGGGACAAACCTATTACAGTCTCCACTTCCTCGAATTCCGCCGGAGATATGTTTTCGAGCTCGGCTCCGGCGATGATTCATCCTCGGCTTCACGTTGTGTTAGCTATGAGTCGCGTGATATTGTTAAGCATAGCTCGAGGTTCGTAGATCTAGAGGTGAGAATTTTGAAAAAAAAAATTCCTGCGCGTTTATTTTTTAGTGTTTGGTTGATAAGAAACGAAAAAAATATTACCATTTCGCATTAGCTTTTTAATGTGATCTTTTGCAGATCAAGAGTTTCGAAACTGAAATATCAACGTGCATCAACAACATTAACAAATTCAGGTTAATTTTCACTAATTCCTTCATTCATTGATTCCTTACTATTTTTCTTTTTTCAAATTTATATTTCAATCCTTCAATAACTCTCCGTTTCTTTAAATCTCCATTTTTCAGTACGAAAACAACTCCAACAATCGAGCTCATCGGAGACTCAGAGGAACCGCCACATAGAAATACGCCTCCGTCTCCATCGCCATCACCGCCGCCGACACAAGCGGAGATCGACGAGTTCTTCTCCGTCGCTGAAAAGTACGAGCAAGTCCGATTCGCAAAAAAGCAAGTGTTACACTTCTCTTTCCTTTCCTTTGCTCTTTTTTTTTTCAGTGCGTAGGATAAGGACCGTAACCATACCCGTGCATTTTAGCATTCAGAGAATCAGGAAAAAAAATCCCCCCAAATCTCTAACTAACTAACAAACTTTTACATTTCGTTATATTCCTTTAGAATTTTCATTTATTTATATTTTAATATTAGGTACAATTATGATATTGTCAAGGATGTCCCTCTTGACGGTCGATACCAGTGGATTCGGTTAAAGCCCTGAAAGTGAGAAGGAAAAGAGAGATCTGTTAAAGGTACAGGTGGTAGCACGGAGATATAGCACCTGGCAGTTGACAAATACCAAAACAGGTGGAGAATATCGCTTCTTTTTCACTTATTTGTACAGTTTTTTATTTTTTAAAATTTGAACTAATTTTTATTTATATTTTTGAGTAAATTAGCATTGACAGGGAATTTTTGTTATTTATTTGAAAGTTGTGTTTTGTTTGAGCTTTCCTTTTGGTTGTTTTCTATTTGGTTTCAACTTATCTGGAAATTTCTTTTTTTCTTTTCTTATTCTTTTAAAAATTAATATTTATATATTTTATAATTAAATAAAAATAAAAATAATATTTTGTTGATTCAATTTCAAATTAAAATTTATTCATATTCAAATTCGAATTCGAATTCAGGTGTATAATTTTATAATATAAAAATTTATTAAAACAAAAAAATTAATTACGCTAGATTGATAATTCGAACTATTTAAGTTCAGCTTGATAATTACCGAAACAATTTGAATTTTTTTCGAGCTAAATATCAAGATCCCAAAACCTTTACCTTTGTTAATGATACTAATACATCATTTGTAGTTTTTTAAATATTTATTATTAATATTTTATTAGATAAATTACACTTAAGTTCACTAAACTATCAACGAGTTTATTTAGTACTCAACTTCAAAAAGTTACAAATAGTAATTAAACTATTCGAAAGTTTTATTTAAGTCAATGGGCTATTAAAATTATTGTTGTGTAGCCTTTTCTATTCGCACCGCTTGTATCAATCAAAAGTTCTCATTCCTTTTTTTCTTCTTCTATAGTTTAGCTTTTTTAACGAAATAGCTTTAAACGTAATGAATTTACAAACCAAAATCCAAATAGTTTTTTTTTTCCGATCTCTGACACTACTCGTTAATAGGTGCTAATTCACTGTACCGATTGTTAAATTGTTGCTTAAAGCTCACTAGCCATTACTTTAAAAAAGCGCTGAACAATTAAGTGACTTAATTAAAAACTTTCAAAAATAACTTAAATGAAAATTTCGAATAATTTAATGATCATTTTATAATATTTTAAAATTGAGTGACCAAAACTTAAATTTACTAATAATTTAGTATCCTTTTAATTTTTTCAGGAAAAGTAAATTTTTATTATCTCATTTATCAGTTATATACAAACAAAACAAAATGCCTAAACTTATTTGTATTTTAGTACGCAAATAAAAAACAAGTGAAGCTTTGTTGTTTTGCCTTTGGGACAAATATACATTAATAAAATAAATATTAAATTACGAAGATTATATTGTTAAAATAATGACAAAGAGTAATGAATTTGTAAAAATAAAACGTCAGTAATGACAATTAATCGCAAAGAAAAGAGAAATAAAAATAAAGAACACACAGATTTTACATGAAAATCCTTTCGAAAAAAAATCACGAGTAGAGGAGAAGAAAATTCACTATGTCAAATTCGAATGAATTTTAAGAGGAATTTCAACTCTATCTAATCAAAGTCAAATATATTATGCTAATAATATATCATTCTAATAAATGCTAAATATATTATACTTATAAATACTAAATCTTCTAAAAAAAGATATATTTTGTTTAACTTGACTTGCAAACAATCTCTTAGAATTTGGTCACACAACTCTAACATAAATATTATATTTTTTTAGTGAAAAATACGATAGTTTATACATTTTCATATCCAAATAATTTATTGATTAATTTAAACAATTTACAAGCTTAATTGGGAATTTTTAATTAGTATTAATCAAGCCCGAATATAAATAATAAAATTTGATTGATAAAATAAAATTGTTTTTAATGGAAAACGAATTTAATCAATCTTAATCTAATAGAAATAAGCATTGTTATTTTTCGTGGTTTTTATAACTTGGATGTTTGCTTTGGATGAGTTGCACATGTAAATGAGATATCGTTCGCATTCTATTAAAAAAAAATTCAATAATTATTAATGAGATTTTAAATTTTGGGTTGAACTGAATTAAACTATATATAATTTAATTTGAACGATAAGTAAATTTAATTGATCTTTCAATTTTAATATAATTTTATATTATACAATTATTTTTTTATTTTTATTATATAAAAAGAGTTTTATGTATAAACTACTCTGGACTTAAATACGAATCAATTTAATTGAATTGGAGTTTATTTTTTAGTATGAAAATTGACAAACAAATTTAATTAAAATGTAAAATCGGCTACGAGTCATTGTACTCTTTATGAATTCAAAATTTAGTACCTATATTTTCATTTTCAGAAATTTAGTATTTTTTAGATTTTAAAATTCAGGTCAAATTGTTAACAATATTAATTTTTTTGTTAAATTTGTTAATTTGATATTTTGAAATAAAAAACACACACTAAATACCATGTAATTAAAAAAAATAACGATGTGATGAACTTGAATGCAATAAAAATAATTTTAACATTATTAACAATTAAACCTAAATTTTGAAAATTGAAAAGTGAAAAAAATTAGATTAATAAAAGTAAAGAGCCTAAATTCTAAATTTATAAAAAATATGATGATTTACGTTATATTTTAACATTTATTTATTTATTTGCCCATTACAATGATTGCAAGTAACACCCTTCCATTTGATTTCTTTAAAAGTTGACAACTCAGAGCTTATTAGATTTATATTCGAATATGATTTTATTGAAAAATATCAATTTAAGAAAAAACACGGATATAAAGTAACCCGAACCAAGGGTGAAGCTCAAAGTTTTATGTTAAAGAGATCGAGATAAAATTATAATTTTTTCAAAATCAAAACTACATATGCAATTTTTAAGAGATACCAAAATACAATTCTTCTTCTCTTTTGGATTCGTCATAAACTCGAATTAAAAAATATTCAAACTCAGGGATCTGAATAAATAATTCACAAGTATCTGAATCTTAGTATCAACCTTGAAATAAATCACTTCAAAACATGAGGAACAAACTTAAATGATCGGTCTAAATAATACTACTTGAAAATAAATTGAATCTAAAATTAGTACAAATTTATAATGATTATAAAATTTAAAACTCAAATTGAGCCAATCTCAAATTAATTCAATTGCTAAATTGATATATCAAATATGTATATGTTTATTTTTTGAGAAATTATAAATACGGACAAATTACAATTAAAATATGCGTTGAAACAAATATAATGTATAATCAAATTAATGCATGAAATATAAATAGAATAATAATTAAAATATAATCGAAAAATTTTACCTAAAACAACTACATGTGATAAGATTCGAACATAAACACTTGAAAATTTTAACCTTTACTAACAATTTAATCTTTATAATTTATATCTAGGGATGGCACCAAAAAGATGGGTAGGCCAGGTAAATAAAATAGGAAAATATCATTGTGGCCCTTTTTAATTTTATTAAATTAGATGTTAGTAAATAGTAAAATTATATTTTGACTTCCTAAAAATAATAAAATTTTTATTTAATTTTTTAAAAATTATAAAATATAAATTAATATAAAGATAAAATTACATTATTTATTAAGATATCTATTAGAACGAGTCAAATAACTAATCATCGATATTCTGTGAATTCATTAAAAAAATAAATATTACTCACAAATTTTAAATAAAATTACATTTTAACTCTTATAACTATGTTATTTGATTTTGGTGTTAATTTTTCCATCATACATTTAATTTGTTTCATTTTTATTCTCAGACAAAGAACCACGTCGTTTACTTAAAGTTGGGCGCACGATAAAAAACAAATACTAAAATGAGCTGGTATATATGCGTAAAATATCAAACCTGCCACATGGCACCTTTACACGACTGCCACCTCCTCCTCCTCTAACCAACATTATCGATTCCAATACTTCAAAAAAAAAACCGAACCCACAAAAATTCACCAACCAAAATCTCGTTTTAATTTTCCCTGAAAATTATTGGGATTTGTAAAATTTCGTGGGAAAATCGAAAAAACCAAAACCCTAGGAATTGAATTTGGGGAAAAAAAAAACAGCTTCGATAAAAATAATGATGGGCGGCGGTGGAAGTGTGTATTGGGGAAGAAATCAAGAAGAGAGTAAACAAGTGAAAGGAATCGTTGTGATTTTCGCTTGGGTTTCGATTCACGAGAAACACCTTAAAAATTACCTGGATTTTTATTCGTCTCTTGGCTGGAATTCCCTTGTTTCCCGTGCTGATTTTCTCAACGTGTAAGTGCCTTTATGACAAAATTATATATTTTGTTGTTTGGTTAGTTAGAAAGTAAATTGAAGTGGATTAAGCTTAATTTAGCTATTTTAATTGTCTAAATTTGGTCATTTAGCTGAAAATTTTAGTGTTCTTTTGTTATTAATAAGTTTCTTTATGAATATATGTATATATTTTATTGTTTGGTTACGTAGAAAGTAAATTAAAGTGGATTAAGTTTAATTTAACCATTTTAATTGTCTCAATTTCGTAATTTAGGTGAAAAAATTTAGTGTTCTTTTTGGTGGTTCTTTATGAATATAAGTATATATTTTGTTCTTTGGTTACTTAGAAAGTAAATTATAGTGGATTAAGCTTAATATAGCTACTTTAGTTGTCGTGAAAAAATTTAGTGTTCTTTTTGGTGGTTCTTTATGAATATAAGTATATATTTTGTTCTTTGGTTACTTAGAAAGTAAATTATAGTGGATTAAGCTTAATATAGATACTTTAGTTGTCGGGAAAAAATTTAGTGTTATTTTTGGTGGTTCTTTATGAATATAAGTATATTTTTTGTTGTTTGGTTACTTAGAAAGTAAATTTTAGTGGATTAAGCTTAATTTAGCTACTTTAATCGTCTCAATTTCGTCATTTAGGTGAAAAATTTTAGTGTTCATTTTGGTGGTTCTTTATGAATATAAGTATATAATTTGTTGTTGGGTTACTTAGAAAGTAAATTATAGTGGAATAAGCTTATGTTAGCTACTTTAATTTCTAAGTTTGGTCATTTAGGTGAAAAACATTAGTGTTCTTCTGCTTTTTTTTTATGGTTCTTTATGAATATATGTATATAATTTGTTGTTTGTTTACTTAGAAAGTAAATTATAGTGGGATAAGCTTAATTTACACTACTTTAATTGTCTAAATTTCGTCATTTAGGTGAAAAAATTGTTATTAGTAAGTTTCTTTATGAATTGATCTATATGTTTTGTTGTTTGGTTATTTAGAAAGTAAATGGTAGTGGGATAAGCTTAAGAATGCTACTTTAGTTTTCTAAATTTCGTTACTTAGGTGACAAAAGTTAGTGTTCTTATGCTATTTTTTATGGTTCATTATGAATATATGTATATAATTTATTGTTTGGTTACCTACAAAGTAAATTACAGTGGGATAACCTTAATTTAGCTACTTTACTTTTCTAAATTTCTTCATTTAGGTGAAAAAATTTAGTGTCTTTTGTTTTTTTTTTATAGTTCTTTATGAATATCTTTATATTTGTTGTTTGGTTACTTAGAAAGTAAATTATAATGGATTGAGCTTAATTTAGCTACTTTTATTGTCTAAATTTCGTCATTTAGGTGAAAACTTTTTGTGTTCTTTTGTTATTAGCAAGTTTCTTTATGAATATGTGTATATATTTTGTTGTTTGGTTTCTTAGAAAGCAAATTGTAGTGGGATAAGCTTAATTTAACTACTTTAATTGTCTAAATTTCGTCGTTTAGGTAAAAAAATTTCGTGTTTCTTTTGTTATTAGTAAGTTTATGCACAAACATATGTATATATTGCCTTTTGGTTGCTTAGAAAGTAAATTATGGTGGAATAAGCTTAATTTAGCTACTTTAATTGTCCAAATTTCGTTATTTAGGTGAAAAATTTAAATGTTCTTTTTGTTTTTTTGGGTGTTTCTTTTTATTATAGATTAGCTTGTGCTTCATTGAAATTCTGATGGTCAGAGTTCAATTAGAGGTTTTTCTTATTCTTTTTCTTGCTAATGATTGTGATAATTGGATTAATGGGTGTTACCGAACACTTATGTTCGATACATAATTAGATATAGTACATGGTACGGTCTTCCAAATGTAGAAAAAAAAATTGTAATAATTGGATTAATGGGTGCCATGTTATCCGAGCTCTTTTTCTCAAAGTATTCTAGACTTATGTCGGATACATATTTTGTGACATTGTACACTGTATGGTCTTCAAAAAAAAATGAATATATCCATATTCAACACTTATCCCTAGTCAACCCGATTCTTGGTAACATAGCTTGGGTGATGGAATGGGTTTATTTTAGGATACTATTTTTTCACTCAAATTGTCCATGGTGAGGATGGACAGGATGTTGTTTGGTTTGGACATGGAGTTGGGGCTGTTTCTAAATTAAATTTTCACTACTGATATGACCAATGAGTTGCTCTAAAAGTTATTTGTAGGGTTGTATGGAGTGGATTTTGGAGTTCATAGGATCTATCTTACTCGGACTTAGGTATGAGTGTCGGATACAAACATGCGGCTAACATGAGTTTGGTTAGCTTTTTCTCAGTTTTTTTGGTGTATTCGGAGGATCTATGTAGGTCGTATCTCTATCTATATGTTGACATGAGTGTAACACACATATAACTAAGCGAACAATTTAACATTCCTTTGCTTCACTTTGAGCAAAATTCTTTTCTTGTTTTCTTTTAATGTACTCAAAAGTTTCATGTTACATTCTTTGTGCAGATATTATCCTGAGAGGGCTATGTCCTTAGCATTTGTTCTTCTTAACGAACTTCTCGAGGTCGGTTTCTTTATGTTTTATTATCGATTACAAGATGTCTTAAAATTCAGTTGGTGATTACTGAACAACCTTAAAACATAAGCCATCTTCGGTTCTTGGTTTCCAGAAACTAAAGATTAGAACTTGTCCGGTGGTCTTCGTCGCTTTCTCAGGCAGTCCTAAGGCTTGTATGTACAAGGTTTTTCAGGTACTATTATTGAACCTTTAATATTATTCCAATTCCGAATGAGTGTGGACACTTTTTTTGTGCCTTATAATTCCCATTGTTGCAGTTTAAATAATTTAGCTGTTTTTTATTGTAGAATATTCAAGAAACTGGTGAAGGTCCGCTTAGTCCGGTATCCTTTCTTTCTCCATTCGATTCTTGTTGCAATTTACTTGTTATATATAGTCCCTTTATGAAATATCTAATATTCTTAAACTAAACTGAAGTTTTTGTTGTTAATGCTCTTCATTTCATATAGGAAATCCAGTTGATTCGGAATTGTGTTTGTGGACAAATCTATGATTCTGGTCCGGTAGATTTTGCAAGTGATTTGAATGCCCGATTTGCATTACATCCCTCCATACGTAAAATGCCTGTACCATCGAAACTCGTTTCTTGGATTGCTAAAGGTGTTGCTTCTGGTCTCGACGGTCTTTATCTAACCAGGTTTGAGTCTCAACGTACCGAGTATTGGGAAACCCTTTACTCCTCTGTTGTAAGTTTATTAATCCCCAATGTTAGCTTGTTAAGTTGTTTTCGATCTGCTTCACTTTGGTTAATTTCCCTTACTCCTCTTTTGTAGGACTTAGATGCTCCATATCTCATTTTATGCTCGGAGAAAGATGACCTTGCACCATATCCAGTTATACGCGATTTCACCCAATGCTTACAGGATCTCGGGGCGGATGTTGAGATTGTAAAGTGGAATGGCTCTCCTCATCTAGGTCGGTTTGACCATCTCTGTTTTTTATTACTACCAAGTATTGTAACTTCCGTCAAGTTCGTGTCATATACTGATTATGGGTTTATTATACTTATCTAGTCGATTCAGGTGAAGGGTTGACAGCTAAATGATTTGTCTAAGCATATGAAAGTAAATTGGAGACTTTACATATTATATGCTTGATTATAAGAAAGTAAAAGCATCATTAGCTGATTTATGAAAGGGTAAATTATACCATTAGTCACTAAATTGTGGGTAAGTTTCCGTTTTGATCATTTAACTAAGTTACAATTTGGTCATTGAACTTTTTGGAAGTTTTCATTTAAGTCACTATAAACTATTCAAAAGTTTTTTATTTAAGTCATTGAGTTGTTAAGCTTTTTTATTTAAAAAAAGTTCTGTCAGTGAGCTCTAAGTGACAATTAAACGTTCGGTATAGTTACTCATTGATGAGTAGAAGAACATACTTTAGATCTAAGTTGATCTATAGTCAACGTCGGAGATCTGAGAAAAAAATTGTTTGAATTTTGGTTTATAGATTCGTAACGTCCAAAGTTATTTTATGAAAAAAAAACTGAACTGTAAAAAAGGAGGAAATAGAGTTTCCGATTAGTGTAGGCAGTGTGAAAAAAAAAGCCATATAATGTCAATTTTGACAATCCAATGACTTAAAAGAAAACTTCTGAATAGTTCAGTGATCAAATTGTAATTTTTTGTGCTAACCAAAAATGAAGGCTTACTTATAATTTAACGAGTAATGGTGTAGTTTACCCTTTATAAAAATAACTCATTTTTATTTCATCTTTCAGATTTATGAAATGCCCGAGTGCTTGCTTGGAACTGATTGTGTTTTGTACTTCTAAAATGTTCAGTTACTTGTGTGTTCGGTTTTGGCAACTGAGTTAATGTTATTCTTTGCTATATTTCAGAACACTACAAGCATTATCCTATCCAATACAAGGCTGCCGTGGCCAGTTTCCTTGAGAAGACAACTTTGGTCTATTCCCGCAGGATCCGAAATCTCAGGGAAATGAATGGTATGCATGATGAGATCTCCGAGTTAATCTATGGCCTGCAGAAAGCAGCAGTCGACTCGAACCAAAGCTTTAGGAGAGTTGCTCTTGGTCCTAGTGACCACTTTTTCTTGCCAAGTTCAGCCAAATATCATAATAGTAGAGAGTCTGGATCTCTTCAAGATGAACGGCCAATCTCTCTACCTGTACAACCAAGCATCAACGCTCATAGTGTCCTCGGCCAAATTCTCTTTGATGCTTGTGTCCCTAAGAACATTGAAGGTTGGGATATTAGATATTCAGGTTCCAGTAAGGGACAGCCATTTGCATCGGCCCGTCGGCGTTCACCTCCCCTTGGTATCAAGTGCAATCGTCGTTCAAGACTGTAAAGATTCCCAATGAATCAAAATCCCATACTGGAAATGAATGATGCTTAGCTTCTTCTCAACTCGAGTATTGGAAACGAGGTCCGTGGACTTTTTTTTTTTTGCAGGAAATTGTGTTGGTTTACCTGTTGTGCTGCTTGCTTGTGATCATAATCCTTTGGCTAGAAGTGTACAGGTAGTGTATATGAGAACATATGCATAGGATTGTATGTATGTATGTATGTATTTTTGGTAAAATGTATGTATATGTGTTATGTATGTATGCATGCATGTATGTACATAAGAGGATTCTAAGATATGTATGTATTAAGTGAGATATGTACAAAGATGCCATCTTTATACCTCTGTTTTTATGAATTCTAAGATATGTATGCATTAAGTGAGGCTTTTTATTAAATACTTCTATTCTTTTCTTCATGTTCTTCTTATTTAGTCAATTCAGTAGTTTTGGGTATTCATGAAATTTGGATTTTTATATCTTTTATTTAGATTTGTCTAAAGGTGGTATGTAGCAAATGGATTTAACCAAGTGAGCCAAGAACTGGAAGTAAGTGAATTGAAGAACAAGAAGTTAAGAGGAAGAGCTCCCTTAAAGTTTAATTGAGAGAGATGTAAAAGATCAAGCTCTCCCTAGAAAATAAGATCGGGGAAGTAGACTCCTGCTGCTCAAGTAAATTAAAAAAAAAAATCGATTTTATAACATATTTAATAAAGGAGGTTATTTTTTTCAAATAGAGAAATAGACCGATTTTGGAGAGAGAAACATAAAATGCTTGCTTCTTGCATGAAGTGTTTTCAACTTACATGCTTTATACAAAACGAGCTTTCTTTTGATATATCATTTTTTTAGTAAGATAGTTAAATATTAGTAGTTTTATCATTTAGTCTTCAGTTTGATTTTTTTTCTACTCACATTCTTATTTTTTATTTTATGTTGTTTTAATTTAAAAAAAAATTAATTAGTGTTTTTAATTAATAAATATAAAAAATACAAATATGAGTAGGAGAAGAATCAAACTTAAGACTCAAAACCTCAAATCATGCAACTATAAGAGTTAATGTATTAAAAGAAAATGCATTTTGTAGAAAGTCATTTTCGACATGTCAGCTAAAAACGCTTCCTGTAAAAAATGTTTTATGTTTCTCTATTCAAAGTCGACCTATTTTCGAGAAAAAATAGCTTACTTTGCAAATCTTTTTCTGACTTTTTTTCCCTAATTTTCCCCTAATGCTCCATATGTCCTTTTTTAATTGATAAATTTGTTCCTTTGAAGTGACCACCTTATTAGATTAGTTATATGATTTGATACGATAGACTACATGATATATTAACAATGATGTGATAGCAATCTTGTTGGATTGATCAAACATGAAATAGACTCGATCCTTGTTGGAGATGAAGATTTAGTGAAGTTTGAGATATGTATAACACTTAAAGTGCCACATAATTTTTTAGAATTTGATTAGTGGTTGAATTAGTCAAGCCATTAGGGTGATCAGTTCAATTCATTTATCTAATTCAACTAAATAAATCATTAAAATTTTCATAAATATAAAAAAAATATAAAAAATTCAATTCAGTTGTCTGATTTAATTGATTTATATTGATTCTCAAGTCAAACAATTCTAGGTTTTTCTTCAACTTGATACCTCAATCGATTCGGAGTCTGACTAATTCTACCAATCGATCAAATTTAATTCAAACATCCTTAGTATCACACTATTACATTACCAATACAAAATTAATAAGTTTTAGATTAAATATACTTGTTGTTGACACCATTTTTTTTTGGGTGAAAAACGGGATCGACTTGGGTTTTGAAAAAAAATGAAACAGGAGTCGCCACCAATCCTTTTTATAAGGTGTGATTGGATCACCTCGAAAAGCGGTTGTTTTTAATAAACGGTTTGATTTTATTAAAACAACAAGTTTGGTCCGCGAAATTCAGAAAACGGGTTCGGGAGTCGGTTACGCACGAGGAAGGATTAGCGCCCTCGATACGCCCAAAATTGGTACCTTAGTTGATTACTTAATATCTTAATGTCGAAAATTGAAAACTTAGAAGAATTTTAAAAAATACGATCCTTGTATTAAAATGTTGAAAATTTTTAGGAAAATGGACATATTTCACATTATTCGAGAAAGAGAATCATATCCAGTAAGTTAGAATACAATGTCTCAAATTCCCAATACGTGAATGAATGCCAGAATTTTACTTATTTAAAAGATATTTTATTATCTCGGGTTTAGGAAAGGGATCATGCCCAGTAAGTTAGGACACGATCTTTTCTTAATTCCCGAGATCGTTTCAAAACTTGAGTTTGAAAAGATTAGTGTGTTTAGATTTATTGTGGAAATCGAAACCCAGTAAGTTAGGGTACGATCCTCTCGAATCTAAACACAAAATATCATTTTTTAAACAAATTTTATTATCGAGTGAAATAAAAACATGAAGTCGTAGTAAAAAATGTGAAAGCAAATTACATTGTTGTACATGACAAAATCATAATGAATACCAAAGTGTAAAAATGATACGAGCAATGGCAACAATATAAAATAAATAAAAGTCAAACCTACAATCATATAAAAATAACAATGTATATAAACAAATAAATTAAACATTCGTTCAAAATAATAATGAAAATGAAATAAATAAATAGTGAATACAATTAAAATGTAAAGGGATATATATATATGTATAGACGAAAAATAAAATATGTGTGTATTCATAAATTACAATATATATATAAAGTATATTTTAAAATATAAAGAAGAAAAATATGCATATATATAAAATATGTATATATATATATAGGCGTATAAAATTATGGAATATGAAAATAATGAAATGCATATATAAGGAAAAATGTATGTATATACATAAAATTATGTAAATATGAAAAAATATATAAATTATATGATAAAAAATATAAGTATTTACATGTATATGTATATAGATCATAAAATACAAAGATATATAAAATATAAATATGTACGTAAATTTATAAAACATGAAAAATATGTGTATATATGTATTATAAAATATATATATAAGTAAATATGTACATATATACGCATATAACTATCATAAAATATAAAAAGTATGTATATAAGTATATATATAAAATATAAAAAATGCTCCTATATATATAAAAGCAATAATAATAATAATAATAATAGTAATAGTAATAATAATGTCAACTTTATTAATTTTAATAAGAAGATAACCAAAATAATGAAAAGGGGGCTAAATTGGATTAAAAATGAAAAATAAGGGGCGGATTCGAAAAATAAAGAAACAAAAAGAATTAATGCCAGACACGCGCAAAAGGAGGGGACCAAAAGGGAAATATTCCCACGTGGACCAAACGACGTCGTTCTAACAAAGCCTGAGCAGACGGTCGATGGACCAAATCGCAAGAAAGATGGAAATTTAGGGCAAAATTAAAACAAATAATAAAAGGGAATAGGACCCAATTGTAAACGGCCTCAAAAGTGGAAGGACTGAGGGCGCAAATAACCCCTCTGGTCCAAAAACACGCGGATCCCAGGCGGTACGGGTCGGGTCGATTTGAACCAAGTCCAAAACGACGCCGTTTTGGTACCTAAGAAGGCTGCCCAAAACGACGTCGTTTTGGAAGCCTATTTAAGTCAGTTTTTTAAAAAAAATTTCATTCTTCTTCTTCTTTTCAGAAAAAGACTTCAAAAACACTCTCCCCTCCCCTTCTTCTCCGGTCAAGGGCCTGGGCAAGAGCCACCGTGCCGGCCACCGGTCGCCAGCGCCGGCGCCGCCGTGCACGGCGGCAGGGAGACCAAAAGTCTCACCTTTTTCTCTCCGATGCCTCTCCTCGACCTCCTGAACGCTCCGGTGACGGCAAAAAAAGGTAAAAATGCCTCCTTTTTTATTTTTGTTTCGAAATAAAATAAAATAAAATAAACGGAAAAGAAAAAACAACCTTTTTTATTTCTGTTTTCTTCAAATCTTGCAAATAGTTACAAAAAGAGATCTCTCTTTTTTGCAAAAGACCAGATCCATTCCCCCCGTTTCGTTTCGGTTTTGAATGGCTCCCTTTAGCCATTTACAACTTTCTCTTTTTAAATCCATTATGCTGTCATTTCTCCCCTTTTCTTTGCTGTTGTTGCTGCTTTTTTGCTTGTTTGCAGATGAGCAGTTGGGCGATGGGACGTGCGCGGCGCAAGTGGCAGAGCAGGTGGATGAAAGCCCTAGGTGCGGCGCACCTAGGGTTGCTGCTGTTTCTCTTTTTTTCTTTTTTTTTGCAAATGGGCTAGGGTTAGGTAAATTGGTGTTGGGCCTGCTGGTTGTAATTGGGTTTGGGTTAATTGGGCCAGGTCTAGGCTTGTCTAGTTTATAATTGGTTTTGAGTTTAGGTTTAGGTGGGTTTGGGCCCGGGCAAAATGGCCTGTAACAGCTTTCTTCTAAGTTTTCAATTTTCGACATTAAGATATTAAGTAATCAACTAAGGTACCAATTTTGGGCGTATCGAGGGCGCTAATCCTTCCTCGTGCGTAACCGACTCCCGAACCCGTTTTCTGAATTTCGCGGACCAAACTTGTTGTTTTAATAAAATCAAACCGTTTATTAAAAACAACCGCTTTTCGAGGTGATCCAATCACACCTTATAAAAAGGATTGGTGGCGACTCCTGTTTCATTTTTTTTCAAAACCCAAGTCGATCCCGTTTTTCACCAAAAAAAAATGGTGTCAACAGCTTGGCGACTCCACTGGGGACCGAACACGAGAGTCAAGCCATGAGTTGATTACTTTTTGTCTTTTGTCAAAAATCAAAAACCTAGTTTAAATATACGATCCTTTCATTGTATTTTATTTATCTTTATTATGATCTTCGTCATTGTGATTCATAATTGATGTGTTTAAGTTCAGATTTATTTTTGCACATTGCATTGCATGACCGTTGGTCATACCCTTTTAAGTGGGAGTGAGAAGCTACGCCTTCGTGAGGTTTTCACCTCCGCATGGGATAGTGAATCGCTTTCGGGATACATCCGTACCTATGTCTTCGTGAGATCTTCATCTCCGCATGGCCATAGGGAAATGTATTCCCCTGAACTGAACTCAGTCCGTATGAGCCTATAATGGGTGAGGATCGAGGAATCTGCTGGTTCGGGTACCCTTACTTTAGAACCAACCCTCATATGGTAGACTTAGGAACTTAACCTAGGTAGAGCTACTCCAAACCCCTAGTATCTACCTGATTAGGTACTTTTTGTTTTCCTTGTTTGCTTCTGTTTTTTTTTTACTAACCGATCTTGTTTTGTTCTGATTATGATTGCCTTGCATTTGCATTTTAGGAAAGAGATATGGATTCAAATCCAATTACTAAATTAGAAAGCTTGTCATGGAATACGAATTCCTTGATAAAGTGGAAAACAATACGACTTCCCAAACATATTCTGAGAAACACAAGAATGGCGATGGAGGAGTTCGTGACCGTGCTTGGTGGCCTGGGATTCGAGACGATTGTCCAAAAGCCTTCAACAAGCTGACAAGCCTTATGAAGATGGGTAGATGATGGATCGCAACCAAGATCAAGAAAATGAGCTAGCAATGGCATCTATTGGTGAGATTACCTCGAATATGCGGATGAAGAAAAAATCGATGTTGTTTCTTGGAATATGAGGGTGAGGTCGTACATGTATCCGTTTTATGTAAGGGGATTTGCTTTCTAGAAAAGTTTCCTAAATGTAATTGAATCAGAATCAACGTCTCTTTAGGCATTCATTTCATGCATTTGCATTACATTGCATCATATGCATTAGATTTTCACGAAGTGACCCTAATTATGTAAAATTATTTCAGCTAATCTGGAAAACCAATCAACCAAACATCCTTACGGTACTCGTCGCAAAGCCAAAGAAATGGATCAAAGATTAGAGAAACTGGAGCAAACGCAAAAAGAGATGCAAGACCAGTTACAGGTGCAAATGAAAGAACATATGGAAAAGATCCAGAAAGACATGGCACAAAAGATGAAGGAGTCTCAGGATGAACTAATGACTAAATTGACGCAATTAATAACCAAGGGAGTGGATAAAGGGAAAAATCCTGTGGTTTGCGATGAAGAAGGAAACAATGATGAGCCACTTTTTTCTCCAGGATACACGCCTCCGCAAGCGCAAATTCAGATTGAACCACATCCACGAAGATCTTCTGTTTCGATTAGGCCTCAGCACTTTCAAGGTGACGCTTCAATACCGAAGAACCTTCAGGGCAGATCTGGTTCTAGTCCTGACGATAATCTGGTTGTCCCGAACTTTGATGAAGTAGCGGAGAAAGACAAGATGAAGGAGGAGTTACCAAAGCAGTTTGAGGAGAAATGGAAATGGATTGAAGAGAAGTTTAGAGCGATAGAAAGTATCGACGGCTATCGTGGAATAGATGCGAAAGATCTGAGTTTAGTTCCGGATTTGGTGCTTCCTTACAAATTTAAGATGCCGGAATTCGAGAAATATAATGGGACCAGCTGCCCAGAAGCTCATATTACTATGTTCTGTAGGTGTATGGTCGGATACGTCAACAACGACCAACTGCTCATACACTGCTTTCAAGATAGCCTCACAGGGGCAGCGTCTAAGTGGTACAATCAATTGACACGTATCCAGATTAGTTCTTGGAGGGATTTAGCACAAGCCTTTATGAAACAATACAGTCATGTAGCTGATATGGTCCTTGACAGAATTACCCTTCAAAATATGGAGAAAAAGCCTAATGAAAGTTTTAGGCAATACGCACAAAGGTGGAGGGAGGTCGCTATTCAAGTTCAGCCGCCACTCCTGGAGAAAGAAATGACGATGCTCTTCATCCACACATTGAAGGCCCCGTTCATCACTCACATGTTGGGAAATGCTTCGATGAGTTTTTTAGACATAGTCATGAGCGGTGAAATGATTGAAAGTGCCGTGAGAAGTGGAAAGATTGATGCTGGGGAGAATAATAGAAGGTCAGACTTAAAGAAGAAGGAAAATGATGTGAGCAATGTGAACACCTACAACAAATCGATTACACAGCCAAGAAAGGTGATTACTAGTCAGCAAGGTTCATCTAGACAAGAATCGTATGTGAAGCAAGGCACTGAGAACCTTCAATTCACGCCAATTTCGATGGCATATAAGGAGTTGTATCAAAGCTTATTCAACGCACGTGTTGTCGCCCCTCTCTACACGAAACCTCCACAGCCACCGTACCCCAAATGGCACGATGCGAATGCACATTGCGAATATCATGCGGGAAATACGGGGCATTCCATAGAGAACTGCATAGCCTTCAAGAAACTGGTTGAAAAGCTCATCAACATGGGTGTCGTCAAGTTTGGTGACTCATCTAATGCAGAAAATTCGCCACCCAATCATGATTAACAATGGGGTGAACGCAATATATGAGAAAGTGTTGGGAAGTTTTCACATCAATACCATATATGAAGGCATAATTGAAAGGGGATCTTATTAGATGTTCGCCCTTATAAACCTGGGAGTGTTCTAAAGAAACCTTTGTAGTATTTAGAGCTTACTCAGAGTAATATTCAAAACACACTTGTTGCTTTCAGCCTAGAGCAACAAGAAGTCTTTTGTGAAAAAGGCTTATGTCTGAACGTCATTATTCTAATGGAATGCATCTTTGCGATCTTTTGAACTAATATTTTTTCATTGATCATTCTTTTATTCTTCCATCCAAATCATTCTTTCGTTCATTCATAATCATACTGTGCAGATACTTATTCTTAAATTCATACATTCTTTATATATTATTTTGTACCTACAATAGGTCCCTGGATATCAACGACATGAATGACACTGCTACAGACTTAGAACCTCCTTTTGAGTGAGATATGTGTTTAAAGGGATCTCACGACTTTGAAGATGACACAGATCGTAGCTTATCTCCAAACTTGTTGAGGATGGTAGAACAAAAGGATAAACAGATCCTACCTCTCAGTGAATCATTAGAAATTGTGAGCTTGATGAAGACTAGAATTGACCTGCCTACAGAGACGAAAAATTCAAAGATGTCTTTGTATGATCATACCAGGGTATGCCTCGATTCTTATAATAAAACCTGTACAACAGCACGATGTCAGAAATTTACAGTGCGAACGATGCAATTCTTTACCGGGGCAATACCGTTCTCGTCAATTCAGCATAGCTTTGCCCGTTTGAAGTCGAGTTTCTATTCCTTCAAGATGTTGCTGGATTTTATCCCGATGGAAGAAGAAGATCAAAGTTTCCAGTTGTAGTTTTGCCCTAAAAGGCTCTATAAAGGAAATTCGATATCAGAAAAGATCCTTTGAAGGGGATAACAAGGACTTGCCTAATCCCAAGAGTTTAGATTCGATTCAAAAAACAAGGGAAAAGGAAAAGAAAAAAACAAAATCAAAAGGAAAATAAAAAATAAAAAGAAAAAGAGAAATCAATCAAAGTCAAAATAAAAATATGAAAAGCAAAGAAAAGAAAAGAAGAGGCCAAGGCGAAAAGCCAAAAGGGCGCTTTGTGACCAAAAGTGGTTTTGAGTTGAAAACCGAAAAAGGACGACTCAAATTTTGAGCACAATGGGGCATGGACATCACCATTATCGAAGACTTCTAATGGGCATTGCTTCACTATTGAGATCATTAATTACTTCATCAAATGGATAAAGGCTACAGCATGCGTCAATGTCATCATATGCCAATATAGAATTCCAGAGACGATGGTATGGGAAAATGTATTGAACTGGAATGACAACATGATAGTTGAGGGCTGTAATCGGTTCAAAATCAGACATCACAGTTTGTCACTGTATTGTAAGACAATGAAGTTCAAAAAAAGAAAAAGATGAAGAATGAAAATGGAAAATGAAAAGAGTAAAAATGGAGAGGCTAAGGGGAAAACCCGCAAAGGGCGCCTTAGGCCAAAGGGGATCTGAGCTGAAAACCCGAAAAGGGCGGCTCAAATACTGATCAAAATGGGGCATGAGGTGATATAAGCTGCTCAAGTTTTGTTCATATTGAGGCATGTGTTGATCTTGCCATGCCTGAATCAACAGGAAAGGATAGGCGACATCTTGGGGGCATCGACAGAGCATTGTAAATCTCCTAAACACATGTCCAACTCAAAAGGGTCTTCAGAAAGTTTGTATAGAGAAGTTCAAGCTGTGATATCTGGGGCACCCAATTCTCATGTTATTTGTTGTTCTTGGAATACTTTTTCTTCCTTTCCAAGATATACATTCCCAATTAATTCTTTTGTTGTCCTTCTTCACTATTTTCGATAATTTGTTCTTTCGAGCTATGCTCAGAACCAACTTTATTCTTATCCATTGTTATGACCTTTTTTGCAAGCATTGGAATAATGATTAATGGACTAATAAAACTTTCACAAAGGAAGTTTTGCATATTACTCTGAAAAGTTTCTAAATAATACAGGAACCTGAAACAGGACTATTGTTTAGAAAACACCAAGTTTAAAGGGTGAAGTATCTAAGAAGGAAGAGTCTAAGTTAAAGACTATCTTTTTGGATTTTGTTGTCCAAACATTGATTGAACAAAATGACGAGATGTCGTGTTGGTGACAAAGCTTCAATGAACAAACAAGCAATGATCACCAAATGATAAGAAAAGGTTTTCTCGGAGAGGAAAATTTTGCAATTGTGCATGAGCACTTGGTATGACACCTTGGGAATGAGGTAAAGGACCAAAGAGCTTCACATTCTGTATCCTTGAATTGCGATAGGAGAAGATTGAAAAGCCATATCTTTCTACCCTTGGATTGTAGTGGGAGAATGATGGTACAAATTTTGTGTCCTAATAGATTAAACTTTAAGGTTTACAGTGGGGGGCATCCAGATTAAGTGTTTCTTTGGATATACCAGACGAGCAAAAAGGCGTTGTAGTACGTCAGTGATAAAACCCTAATAAGTTTTTACGTGATGTTAACCTAAGCATTAAGGAATAATCTTCATGACATTTTGCATTCATTCAAATATCATTCATACATATCTAGTTAGAAGCATTTGATTCATTCTGATTATGTCATCCTAATCACTAGGCACAATTAGGTTCATAAAATAGAACATACAGGTCATGTTCCCCGAGGGACAGATCAATGAAGTTAAAGATCTTGCCTTCCTGCATTGATAGTGAAGCAGGTCGAAGACATAAACCTTGCCTCTTTCGGTTGTGATAGAGCTGGTTGAAGACAAAAGATCTTGCCTTCCTACATTGACAGCGAAGCAGATCGAAGACACAAACCTTGCCTCTTTCGGTTGTGATGGAGCTGGTTGAAGACAAAATATCTTGCTTTTCTGCATTGGCAGCGAAGCAGATCGAAGACACAAACCTTGCCTCTTTCGGTTGTGATAGAGCTGGTTGAAGACAAAAGATCTTGCCTTCCTACATTAACAGCGAAGCAGATCGAAGACACAAACCTTGCCTCTCTCGGTTGTGATGGAGCTGGTTGAAGAAAAAAAGATCTTGCTTTCCTGCATTAACAGCGAAGCAGATCGAAAACAAAGCCTTGCCTCTCTCGAGTGTAGAAGAGTTGGTTGAAGACAACTGATTTTATCTTCCTGCGTTGACAGTGAAGCAGGTCGAAGACAAACCTTACCTCTCTCGGTTGTAGTGGAGCTGGTTGAAGAATTGCAGATCTGATCTCCCTGATATTACAGAAGAGCAGATCAAAGATAGTAATCCTATCTCCCTGAGATTACAGTGGAGCGGATTAAAACAAAGGATCTTATCTCTCTGAAATTATAGTAGAGTAGATCGCATCAGGATTTACCTCCCTGTGGTTACAGTGGAGTACATTGAAGCCAGTAATTCTATCTCCCCGACATTGCGGAGTGGGTCGAAGCGCCAATACCTATACCTCTGAAGTTGCAGTAGAGCAGATCGCATCAAGTCTTATCTCCCTGACGTAGCAGTGGAGCAGACTAAAACCACAAATATCGTCCTCTTAAAGTTGTTGCGAAGAAGATTGAAGCTGCAAGTCAGAACACTCTGAAGTGCAGTGGAGTGGATCGAAGCAACAAGACATAGTGGACTGGAAGGAGGCTATTTGAAGAAAAAGAAGCACTAGAAGAAGTCAAGATTCGGCAAGACCGGGCAAAATTGGCCTTTCTTGGTCTTTGCTCTGTTCTCGTTACACGACAACGAGCAAAGAGGGGCAGCTGTTACAGGCCATTTTGCCCGGGCCCAAACCCACCTAAACCTAAACTCAAAACCAATTATAAACTAGACAAGCCTAGACCTGGCCCAATTAACCCAAACCCAATTACAACCAGCAGGCCCAACACCAATTTACCTAACCCTAGCCCATTTGCAAAAAAAAAGAAAAAAGAGAAACAGCAGCAACCCTAGGTGCGCCGCACCTAGGGCTTTCGTCCACCTGCTCTGCCACTTGCGCCGCGCACGTCCCATCGCCCAACTGCTCATCTGCAAACAAGCAAAAAAGCAGCAACAACAGCAAAGAAAAGGGGAGAAATGACAGCATAATGGATTTAAAAAGAGAAAGTTGTAAATGGCTAAAGGGAGCCATTCAAAACCGAAACGAAACGGGGGGAATGGATCTGGTCTTTTGCAAAAAAGAGAGATCTCTTTTTGTAACTATTTGCAAGATTTGAAGAAAACAGAAATAAAAAAGGTTGTTTTTTCTTTTCCGTTTATTTTATTTTATTTTATTTCGAAACAAAAATAAAAAAGGAGGCATTTTTACCTTTTTTTGCCGTCACCGGAGCGTTCAGGAGGTCGAGGAGAGGCATCGGAGAGAAAAAGGGGAGACTTTTGGTCTCCCTGCCGCCGTGCACGGCGGCGCCGGCGCTGGCGACCGGTGGCCGGCACGGTGGCTCTTGCCCAGGCCCTTGACCGGAGAAGAAGGGGAGGGGAGAGTGTTTTTGAAGTCTTTTTCTGAAAAGAAGAAGAAGAATGAAATTTTTTTTAAAAAACTGACTTAAATAGGCTTCCAAAACGACGTCGTTTTGGGCAGCCTTCTTAGGTACCAAAACGGCGTCGTTTTGGACTTGGTTCAAATCGACCCGACCCGTACCGCCTGGGATCCGCGTGTTTTTGGACCAGAGGGGTTATTTGCGCCCTCAGTCCTTCCACTTTTGAGGCCGTTTACAATTGGGTCCTATTCCCTTTTATTATTTGTTTTAATTTTGCCCTAAATTTCCATCTTTCTTGCGATTTGGTCCATCGACCGTCTGCTCAGGCTTTGTTAGAACGACGTCGTTTGGTCCACGTGGGAATATTTCCCTTTTGGTCCCCTCCTTTTGCGCGTGTCTGGCATTAATTCTTTTTGTTTCTTTATTTTTCGAATCCGCCCCTTATTTTTCATTTTTAATCCAATTTAGCCCCTTTTCATTATTTTGGTTATCTTCTTATTAAAATTAATAAAGTTGACATTATTATTACTATTACTATTATTATTATTATTATTATTATTGCTTTTATATATATAGGAGCATTTTTTATATTTATATATATACTTATATACATACTTTTTATATTTTATGATAGTTATATGCGTATATATGTACATATTTACTTATATATATATTTTATAATACATATATACACATATTTTTCATGTTTTATAAATTTACGTACATATTTATATTTTATATATCTTTGTATTTTATGATCTATATACATATACATGTAAATACTTATATTTTTTATCATATAATTTATATATTTTTTCATATTTACATAATTTTATGTATATACATACATTTTTTCCTTATATATGCATTTCATTATTTTCATATTCCATAATTTTATACGCCTATATATATATATACATATTTTATATATATGCATATTTTTCTTCTTTATATTTTAAAATATACTTTATATATATATTGTAATTTATGAATACACACATATTTTATTTTTCGTCTATACATATATATATATCCCTTTACATTTTAATTGTATTCACTATTTATTTATTTCATTTTCATTATTATTTTGAACGAATGTTTAATTTATTTGTTTATATACATTGTTATTTTTATATGATTGTAGGTTTGACTTTTATTTATTTTATATTGTTGCCATTGCTCGTATCATTTTTACACTTTGGTATTCATTATGATTTTGTCATGTACAACAATGTAATTTGCTTTCACATTTTTTACTACGACTTCATGTTTTTATTTCACTCGATAATAAAATTTGTTTAAAAAATGATATTTTGTGTTTAGATTCGAGAGGATCGTACCCTAACTTACTGGGTTTCGATTTCCACAATAAATCTAAACACACTAATCTTTTCAAACTCAAGTTTTGAAACGATCTCGGGAATTAAGAAAAGATCGTGTCCTAACTTACTGGGCATGATCCCTTTCCTAAACCCGAGATAATAAAATATCTTTTAAATAAGTAAAATTCTGGCATTCATTCACGTATTGGGAATTTGAGACATTGTATTCTAACTTACTGGATATGATTCTCTTTCTCGAATAATGTGAAATATGTCCATTTTCCTAAAAATTTTCAACATTTTAATACAAGGATCGTATTTTTTAAAATTCTTCTAAGTTTTCAATTTTCGACATTAAGATATTAAGTAATCAACTAAGGTACCAATTTTGGGCGTATCGAGGGCGCTAATCCTTCCTCGTGCGTAACCGACTCCCGAACCCGTTTTCTGAATTTCGCGGACCAAACTTGTTGTTTTAATAAAATCAAACCGTTTATTAAAAACAACCGCTTTTCGAGGTGATCCAATCACACCTTATAAAAAGGATTGGTGGCGACTCCTGTTTTATTTTTTTTCAAAACCCAAGTCGATCCCGTTTTTCACCCAAAAAAAAATGGTGTCAACACTTGTAATATCAATTTTTAACCTTAATTAAACATTAAAAACAAAACATTTATAAAATTAAATACTTAAATTAATTTAATAGAAAATCGAAAACCGAATTCTAATATCTAATCTATTCTTTTTTTAACATTGAGTTTATTTATAGACAGGACAAAAATTAACGCAACTTGAATAAAATTTAAATTCAAATTTAACATTTATAATTCGGGTTGAGCTTAGAAAATAGATCTAAAATTTTTTTAAGACTCCATTTCTCATGGTCCACAATCAGTTGTAGATGGTGGGAGGATTGATTTAAAATTTAACTCCAAAAGTGGAAGAAACAAAAAAGGGAAGAAAAAAAAAGAAGGAAGAAATGCTTTTCATTTTCTTTCCACTAATACATTTCTCTCTCTGCAGTGTCCCACAAAACCCGATCATTTTGTACTGAAATATGTATATAATAATAAACTTCCTTTTCTCTTTTTGATTTTCAAAATTTCAAATACAAAAGCTTTTGAAAGTGAGATGCCATGGCTGTCTCTCCAAAACAGAGGATAAGCTCTCTCAAGGTCCCTCCTCCTCTTATATACACATTCATCATATCTACATACTTATACACATCACATAATACATAAGCATCATCATCCATATGTTCCATGTATCTTTGAGAAGTATACTCAAAGCTTGTAATCTGTTTCTTTTTTATTTTCTTGGGTTATATCAAAAACAGAGGATAAGCTTTCTCAAGCTCTCTTTTTTCTTATATACATTCATCATGTATACGTACATATATATATACACATCACATAATACATAAGCATCATCATCGTCCATTTGTTCTATGTATGCATGGTTTAGAAGCATACCCAAAGCTTGTAATCTGTTTCTTTTTTTCTTTGTTTTTTTCTTGGATTCTATCCAGAAAAACAGTGAAAAAGCTCTCTTTTTTCTTATATACGTTCATCATCCATATGTTTTATGTATTTTCAGAAGTACCCAAAGCTTGTAAGCTCTCTCAAGCTCTCTTTTCTTTTCTTATATACATCCATCATACATAACATACATAAGCATCATCTACATGTTTTATGTATGTATAATCAAACATTTACATTTTTTTAGAAGTACCCAAAGCTTGTACTCTGTTTTTTTTTTCCTTCTCGGGCTCTATTCAAAACAGAAAATAAGTTCTGCTTCTTCCTCTTTTATACATACATACATACATACATACATACATAATACATAAGCATCATCATTCATCCACTTATGTATGTATTTTAGAAGTACCCAAGCATGTAATTTGTTTTTTTTTGGGGTTATGAATATATATATACATACATACATATATATATATAGCAGGTTAGTCGAGGGAGAGGGAGACCACCCAAGACCAAATTGTTTAGGAAAAAACTTTCAGCAATGACTGTGAACCAAGTGAGCCTCAATATCCCATTTAAGCTTTTTTCCTTTAAGGTTGTCACTAAACTGTAAGTCTAAAAACTCTCAGCAACAATACGGTGGGTACTCGAGCTCGGGTGTAAATATCGGAAAGGTACCGAGCTCGTGTGTAAATTTCGGATACAGGTATACATCCGAAACAGCATTTTGGACTCTTAGAGGGTCATATGCTTGCATCCGGAATATGAGAATAAGCTCTTTCAAGGTCTCTTCCTCATACATACATACATATACACCATCGAAACAGTCGTTAGAAGGTCATATCTTGTTACCTGTACCAGAACATGAGTTTGAAACGGTTGTTTGATATGTGTATTTCAAGAATATACTAATGGGAATTTTATGAATCTTTGGACAGATAGTCTCTTATGAAAAGGAGAAGGCTCAATGGTGGGTTATTTTAGCTCAAAATTTTCTTTCATGTCTTTGAAACAATCTGGACATTACAACATTGTATAATATAATATTGTCTCTGTTGTTTCCTTTTTAGTAATAAACGGAAGAGAGCAAAATACGATGAAGTGTACGAAAATGGCGAAACCAAATTGGCTGTAATGGAACGAGCATTGGATATTCAAGCTAATCTATCATCTGAGTTCCCTAGCATGATAAAATACATGCTTCCATCACATGTAACCGGAGGATTTTGGCTGGTATGACTCGGTTTTCGTCATTGAGACTTGTTTCCGCATTGGTATATTGATTGGCAGATGTTTTAACTTTTTCCGATGGCAGGGTCTTCCGAAGCACTTCTGCTTGAATCATTTGCCGAAGGAAGATCGAATGATGGTTTTGGAAGATGAAGAAGGGAAAGAGTTTCAAGTTAAATATTTAGTGGAAAAGATTGGTCTTAGTGGTGGATGGAGAGCGTTCTCCATTGCTCATAAATTATTGGAAGGAGATGTATGTGTCTTTCATTTAGTGAGACCCTCCAAATTTAAGGTAATTGTATGGTTTTTTTCTGGGTTGATCATACCCTAGTACCAACATCCATATATGTATCGTACATGCTTATGATGAAGCTTTCTATGATTTATTAGGTCTATATTGTGAGAAAAAAATGTTCAGAAGAAGTAGATGTTGCTCTTGGCCTTCTAAAGCTAGAATCTTCCACTCAATTAGTTGACAATGGTAAGCCATTTCTATCTCCGATAATACACAAACATGGCACGAATATATGAATCTTAGGGTTTATGAAGGTTTTCTTTTGATGATTGCAGGGAAAGAACTAAAGATATGTGAAATTTCGGTAGGAAAAACAGAAGATAGAAATGACCCCATTCTCTATAGTTCTAACCTTGAACCAACTGTGGATCAATCCAAGAACAACAGGGTTGATCTCGGCTCTGAAGTTTCGGACGGAATCAGGCTTTCAGAATCCATTGTTGATTTTAGAGAAGTGAAGAGTTTCGAGGATTTTAACATTCTTGTTAATGGTTTAGTCATAGATTTCGAGTTTTCAAAGTACTTGCAGATGAAGTACTACGAGCTTTGTTGTAATCAAAACTCATTCCTTCACGAAAATCTTCTCGAGGGACTTAACTGTAAACTGGTTGCCGGAGTCATTGCCGAGACGATCAATATTGCGGATGCCATTAGAGCTGCCAAGCTTACAACTCCCCACGACAGTTTCCTCACTTGGGACAAAACTTTGAGATCGTTTGAGGGGTTAGGCATGAAAGTGGGCTTCTTACGTGCTCGATTGGACAAGTTAATGAACCTCTTGACGAAGTCGAGGAGGTACAAAGAAGCTAAACTCGAACAAGCCAACTCAAATGAGGAAAAGCTGAAACTCGAAGCAAAGCTAGCGGAAGTAACCCATACACTGACTAAACTTGATAGAGAGATAAGGTTATTCAAGCAAGAGAATGCTGATGACCTCGAGGCTCTGTTTCGAGAAGTGGCCAATGGACCTTGGTGACACTGGCCACTCAATAGCTTTTGTAATGGAAACTAGTCCATTAGTGATGGGGAATTTTTTGCATATATCTCAAGCACAAGAGATAGTATTTTGTGAAGAAGAAAGTGTACAAGTGTATAAAACTTGGGTTTTCGAGAATATCGGGTTAGGATCCCCTCCATTACTTTTCTATATACTATTATTCGATATAACTTTTAGTTCCAAATACACATACACGATGGCATCATTTAGCATTACATTATACAATACAAAAAAGAAATAGCAATTTAATGCTAACTTGTGGTTCTTTGTTGAAACCTAGTAACCATTTTAAATGAACATGATTCTGCTACGTATGTATGAGTATATTTCCGCTATGAGATGTAAATAGTTTTTAAGACTTATCCGGTGGGGATGAATGATGAACGATTACTCCATGATTTCATCGGCTGCAAATCATAACTTAGCCATTTGATGTTCAAAGCTTGGATCCATGCAAACAACAACCTAAACAGTTTCATAGTAATGTAAACACATTAGAGGACTACGCTGGTTTTGCATGAATGATCTCATTTTATAGTAAATTTGTGCTTACCTTGCCGGTGCTTTTACCCGAATGCAGATGTTCAACAGCATCACTAACTGAATGCAAACCCGAAAATCTTTTCGGGTCTATCACGACCTGGTTGAACCGAATTACAGCATGTTAAGTGAGAAGCATTAAGGCTTTTGTTTAGCTAAGCGAATAAAACACAAGATTCTTTTATGGAAGTATATCAAACATGTACCTTAAGCTTTCCTGAAGAGTAAAGCTGAAATAGTCTAATCAGGTGCTTTTGCATTAAATGGCTATAATGGATCAGGACAAAGCCAGCCTGAAAAGAAAAAGAACATTTTCAATACAATCAAACAAGAAGAAATCTGATGTCGTGAAGAGGACAATATGACATGTATAGTAGATCCGAAACCATAAAATTCATGATCGCCGGAAAATGGCAAAACGGTTTTGCTCAACGAATTATTGTAAGTCTTATTATTATTATTATTTATATTCTAATAAGCTAGTCATTAGTAATTACAATATCTCATAAAAAAATCGTATCTATCTACTTATGTTCGAAAATATGTTGGACATAAGTATTGGAAAAGAGGATTTCAAGAAAAAAAAAGGAAGAGTCACCGCAACAAATTTAACCAACTACTTACAACAGTTTGGCTTTTGGCCAAAAGCTTCTCAACAAGCCCAGGGTAATTTAATGGCTTCCATCCATCCTTCCCTTGATACTGTCCAAAAGAAGTACAACACCAAAAGATATTAAAGGTGCGAATTTGAAGATCGGCTAGATTGTTTTTATGCTAAATTAACAACTCACTAGCTACGATATCATGTAAGAACATATGGTTTGATCATTCTCTAACAACCTATGGTTATTTATGTTATTCAAATTTGGGTTTGAGCGTCAAATATAAACACTTATCTAATATTAAAAGTGACCTGAAAGGAAAAACTAAACATAGCATCAAACTCAATACAAATGTTAAAAACTAAAAATTAATGGGTCAAAACAATAAATATGAATAGCAGTAACTTTATTTATAAATTTTAAGCTCATTAAAAAAAGGGGAAGTAAGAACAACCTGAGAGATCATTCCTATCACAATGAGACGTCCACGGATAGCCAAAGCATCGAGGCACAAATTAAACATGTTCCCACCGACACATTCGTAAACAATGTCAACTCCTTTAGGAAACTCCTCGAGAGCCTGGAAGATTACAGAATCAGATTTTTTTTTTCCATGAAACCAACAAAATGCAGAAATTATGACATGGCAGCATTACTTCAGTATGTAAACTGTGGTCAGATCAATCTCAGAAGATGGGGCATGGCATGAATGATGATAAAATGATGGCAACTGAGATAGTCATGGAAAATGGTGTTGAGATTAATCTCAGATGTTAGGCTATGGATGATGATTCAAAGGATACATTGGTTGGAAAACCAGCAAAGTAGACTAAATAGACTAGAATCTCTCATACTGAGAGTTCAAACTTCAAATATATGTTACTTGGACTCGGTTGTAAGGGCCGGATACCGAGCATGTGTCTGATACGGATGGATAAAAAAGCTGACCATTGAAAATAGGAATTTCAGATACATACAGTTTTGATATCTTCAGTTTTATAGTCTATGACTCGATCAACCCCAAATTCTTTTAAAAGCCTCGCCTTTTCTTTTCCTCCGCAAGTTGCAACAACTTTATTTCCTGCCAGTTTTGCAAGCTGCAAAAGTCGAGATGGGGATCACAAAAAAGATACATCCAGGGGGCAAAATCTTGTTGAAGCCATGAAACATATACATACAATCATGAGATAACATTAAGTATATCTCTGAAGGTGTAAAATATGATGGTCATATAAAATATATCGTTGAAGATGTTTTTAAAAATAAATGTAATATCATAATTCAGTACTTATAAAATTAAGTTAAGCAAGGAATATAAGTCTATGTTACACTGATTCGGAATGAGAATTGGATATAGGCATGATTTATCTATCATGAGTATGCTCAACTTTTTCCTTTATTCTTAATATATTTGGAGTAACGTGCCCACACCTGTATCCGAAATATGTTGACACCAGTACTTTAAGGAAAATGAAGAGTTTATAGTAACAAAGATAAAAGCATACTAAGATAATAGAATTCAGAAGCCAGGACTTTATTAAACAAACAATATGGACAAACACATCTTTTGCTATGTTAGTAATTTAAATTGTGCTTATGTTAATTTGATACATTTGTGTATTATATCATGTTCTTATTTTTCTATTATTCTTATATTTTGTGTCGTTATTACTACCTTTTTTTTCATATAATGTTGGTATTACAAATTATCAACTCAGTTTAACACAAACCTGGACTGCAAATTGTCCAGTCCCTCCAGCAGCAGCAGTTACAAGGACAACTTTTCCAGATTTCATCTGACCAAGCTATAAGATGAAAAAAACAAAAAAAAAATTGAAGAAGATTAAAAAAAAGGGTGATTAGAGAGCTACAATGTTTAAGAAAAAGGAAATGAAAGATGGGGTCATATTTTGGGAGAATGCAAAAGTCTACATCTAATAAGGGAAAAATGCAATAAAAAGGTACCTCTTCCAAAGCGATTGATGCTGTTAATCCTGAAGTAAGCAAAGCAACAACTTCCGGGTCAGGTCTTGGAATTGGAAGTATTTGCTTTGAAGGAACCTATATTTAGTTTCAAAATCGAATTATTTAACAATTTAAATATTGGAATAAAAAGTTAGAATAGATGATACACAAGATTCTATAAAATATTGAAAAAATAAATAAATAAACTTGATCTTATACCTTCATGAATTCAGCATAACATCCAATAGTCATGACTGCAGCAGGAGTTCCCACTTTCAAATTTCTTACAGAATCTCCAATGGCAGCAATTATTCCCACTGCCTGTAACAGCAAAATTGAACCATAGCCATAAGATATCAGCTTAATTGAACTATATTATATTACCACATTTTCACTAGGGATGACAATAGGTAGATAATGTGAATTCGGGTAATTGCTGATACAAATCCGATTTTTTCTAAGTCTGATACCATGACGTAGATATCCATGATGTCTTTTACTTCAGATTCGGTATTACAAATAATGGAAAATATCCCAATCGATGCCATCCCTAATTTTGGTTAGTTAATATTTTATTTCTGTACCTCAAATCCAGGGTCTTTCTTGGTTCCTTGAAAATAACGGCCTGCGCTAAAGTTCACCTGTGTGTAACATGTTATTCAAGAATACACACATAAGTACAATGTATGTAATTTATATATCAAAGAGACGTAAAACTTTGTATAATTATACAAGATTCTTACTCTCCGAATAAAAGATATCAAAAGTTTGGTGCAGAGAAGAATTAATTAAAGAAAAGAGTTTGGTGCAGAGAAGAATTAATTAAAGAAAAGAGAAAACAAATGAATCGTAAATGGAGCATAATAAAAAACTTACATCACCTGCGTTTACACCAGCATAAATGACTTTCAGAAGAACTTGGTCTGACTCAAGAGGTAGTCTCAATGGTGCACTTATTATATGGGTTGCATCACGAAAATTTTGGCTCCAGGTATGCACAACACTGAAGATGAAGAGCGATAAGGCACTGGTCAGTATCTTATTAAACCTATAAACACACATCTTATCTTTTTAAGCTGGTCCATGTTACTCAGATTTAGAGTGAGAGTCGACATGAGTATGTGTCCAACACATGGCTAATGAATAAAGACCTGGATTCTTATATGTTATCCTGAAATTGTAGCTTTCTCTGCAACAATGCAAGAACTCGATCTATGTAAATACTGGCAACTCAAGACTTCCAACCCTCAAAACTCCTCATATAATTTGTAAACACTAAAAACTGAAGCAGTTATAACATTTTACTTACAGTTTCTCAAAATTCTGAGGTAGTTGGGAACTTAAAGGAGCTTGGAACGAGATTTTGTTGGTCCTGGAACTTGTGGAAGAACGCAAAGAGTATTTTGCTTCTTCAGATGGAATGGGCCAATATACCATGCCTCTGCGGTTTGAAATCCATAGGCAAGAACCAGCTCTGCTTTCATCAGTGATAAGCTCGAAAGCACCTAGAAATACGCACAGGTGCATAGAAAGTTACCAGAAGTGATTTTACGTGCAAAATCTACTAAAAATCAATTTTTTTTATAAATATATTATAAATTAAATGGTAAAAGTACCATAAAATTCCTTGTATTAGTAGCCGCATTTCACCACCTTCTATTAAATGAGAAAACTAGTCTTACAGGTTAGATTAAAAAGTAAATAGATAATTTCTTTTAAAAACTTCAATCCTTTTTACCGCTAAAAACTAGCGTGACTAATAAAATAACCTAACAGTGACACATGGCATGCCCTGTACACCTCTTGCTGACGTAGAAGAACTAGTTTTTAATAAAAAAAAATTAATAAAACTTTTAATTAAAGTATCGGTTTGCTCTTTGATCTTATGTACAAAGATTAATTTGTCTATTTTTTTAATATAAAAACTAAAATGCAATTCGAATTCTAACACGATGTTTATAATACTTTTAACTACATTAAATATAGTTATCATAAGATAATGTTACAAGATTTTACAAATTTACTTTTAAGTTAGTATACTGATTTTACAAATTTACTTTTAAGTTAGTATACTAGTTATTCATCTAAAAATATGAAAATATTATTATATATCACAACTTTAAATATATCCTTTGAGATAGAGATTTTCAGGAATTGGACCAAGCAAATTCGTTACCCAAACATAATTTGAACTAAATTAAAATATCTATTTTACTATTTAAAAATAATAAAACATCAATAAATTCAAAACAAAAAAATTATTTTGAGATAACAGTTAGCAAAATTCCAAAACATATACCTTTTACCACCAACTCCATTGGCACAAAGCCTCCCATTAGAGATACATATTTGGGGTCCAGTTTTTCTCCCATCTCTGTTCGAACAACCTATATCCATGTTCAAAGGCAAATTACATAGGAGAAGCTAATTATGAGCATCCAAAATCTTTAAATTAACTAAAGATTTTTTTACCTCAGGGCAAAGAACATTGACACGTATTCCTTCACGTTTGTACGGAGTTAGTGATCTAGTAAACAAGACAACACCTCCTGGAAAACAAATATTGCAGGCAATTTGTCAAATTACATAAATGTTTTGCCTGCAAGAATTACACACATAGATCCCTTATTCTTAGATCTTCATTAAGATCAACTCATTCTTAATATATATTCATTTGCCCTTTCTCGCACTAATCTCTGCAAATAATCTGAGAAATATGAATAGGTGATGAACATTAATGTTTGGTTTGTAAAGTTATTTTTACCAATCAAAATATAACTCGTTTTGGTTTAAGTCTAGTCTTTCTTTTATCCTCAAACCACCTTTTTTTTTGAAGAACTGCTTACTATCGAGGGAGTAAACAAGATACTTGTGTTTCGCTTAAAAAATTTCGAATTCTATTTCATTATTATCTAATTAGGTTTACCCTTTTCAACAAGCTAAATTTAAGTTGTATTCATGGATCCTGAGCATAAACTATAAAAAAGCCATGGATAGTATCGAAAAAAAAAAAGTGGCTACCAAATTCGATGGAGCTTTCTGTTTTCATATTTAAATAGCATTTAAAATTCAATTCAAATTTAAGCTTAACAGAAATAATTTAGCGGTTCGTTTTATATCAAAAGGAACTTAAAACTTTAAGAATAAAACCGAATGAAATTATGAATTTTGACTGAAGATCAATGAATTGAAAACAGTGTTACAGAGGCAAAAATAAATGCAAACCTTTTGAGCCAGAGTAAATGGGGTCCAAGAAAAATGGGAAAAGACCAGCATAAGATCCTGTATTGATTATCACCCCTGGCTTTTGCAGAGCTTGCATAGTTTTAATCTGTTAAAAAGAAAACCTTAAACAATCAAAATCCATTGCTGGAAATTAGGACTGTCATCAAAGAAAAAATGCAGAAAAAACACTAGTCAAAGTGGAAGCTTTACTGCAAGGCGAGTACAATCAATAACTGCAACCAGGTTGACCTTAATGGTGTGCCTCCATGTCTTAGCCCCATCACTTTGATCGTTCTGAAATGGTACTGGATTATTGATGCCGGCGCTGTTAATACAAATATCCAATCCTCCATATGTCGCCACATGCTTCTCAAACGCTAAAAGTAATATCTCCTATTCACAAAATTCCAAATCGAGCAAGTGTATATTCAATGTATATCCAACAAAAATACTTTGGAGAAAATGATCTGCAGGTGATAAACAAGGATAAACTGGAATTTACTTTAGTATCAATCATTTTGCTAAAGTTATACCGCCTATATGCAAAAATTCAAAATTGAATGGCATATTCAAATATGAATCGAATACTTTGAAGAAAATGATCGAGCAAGTGATAAAGAAAAGATGAAATCCAGCTTACTTGGATTCGTAACATCGCATTTAACAAAAATAGCAGAAGGAAACTCCAACTTTTCATGAAATCTAGAATTCTCTTTCTCAACTAAACAAGCAACTTCCTTCCCTTTCTCTTCAGCGAAATCTACGACCGTTACAAATAATCCTTTCCCAGCCAAAGCTAAGCTCAACGCTTTACCTGCAACAACCAAACAAAAAAAATCAATAAAAATCAATCAAATTACTTCTGCTTTACAATCGATCACATCAAATCAAGTTCATAGATCCTTTAAAAACAAATATTATACAATTTTTTTTTTAGAAGTAAAGATTTCAAAATACCTACCGATGCCGGAAGCTCCGCCGGTGATTAAAGCTGATAAACCAGGTTTAAGCTCCATTTTCTTCTTTGTAATCACTGTTGTTAGAGATAATAATTAGTATCGTTTCTTGAAAAGGAGAGCTACAAACCGATTTTCACGATAAAGTGAGAAATTTATAATAAATATATAATATTTTTTTCTTTTCATGAAAATTGACTCTGAAAATCTCTTTTTTTTTTCTTTAATGGAACCAAAAGTCGTTGCATCATTTTCTTTTTTTGCTTGAAGTTGGTGGCAGTTAAGTGAGACCCGCCGGATTTTATATACAGTCGTGATAAAAATAAATTTATATAATTTTTTACCCCTAAACTTGTTGATTATTTCACTTTAGTATTTGTTTTTTTAATCCACTTTAATATTTTAATTCGACAATTAAACCCATTTTGGACAAAGGTCCTCCCAAAATATATACAAGTGGCGGATCCTTATCGGGCCTAGGGGTCTTGGGCCCCCAAAATTTTTGAGAAATCTTGATTTTTTAATTTTAGAAAATTTTAATTAGACCCTTAAATTTTTTGAAAATTTTCATTTCTCCTTTGAAGTTATCTAAAATTTTTAATTAGGCCCCTTTAAATTTTTGAAAATTCTCATTATTCTTTTTATTTTTTAAAATTTTAATTAAGCTCTCTTAATTTATTTGAAAATTCTCATAAATCTCACGAAACATTTAATTAGACCCCCCATTTTTTAACTATCAAATTTTGTCCTTTTTTTTTCATTTTTGTCACTTTTAAACAATTTTTGAGTTAATCGATTCAACCCCTTTATTCGAACCATTATATTAATTAATTTTGAGTCCTTCTAATCTAGTCCTATTCCAGTAATACTGGTCACATCATCAAATCTTGACAGAATCCAAGTTCAAGGACCAAACTGGATCTAGTTGCCGAGTTCATGGGCCAAAGTAGAACAAAAAAAAAGTACAGGTACCTAAGTGGACCTAGTTGCCAATTAAAGGGCCTAAAACCATATTATCCCTAAAAAATAGGTTTCATTATTCTCTATAAAAAGGTTTAATTTTGATTTTACTCCTTTTACTATGTTAACATTTTAGATTCAATATTTTTACTTTAATTTTGCATAATTTAATGCCCTTACTTTTATAGTGTTAATTGTTCATATAAATAGTTAAGAATGGACAATTGTTCATATAAATAGTTAAGAATGGACAATTGTTCTTATAGCTTCCTTAAAAATTATAAAATTTTAAGTTATTTAATGGTAAATTACAGTTTTGACCCATTAAATTTGAAATTTTATTTTCCCCTCTAAAAATGAAAAATTTTATAGTTTAATCCCTCAAGAAATTGCAAATTTTTATGTTATTACAATGATAAATTATATTTTAGCTTTATAAATAATTTATAAATCAATTTCCCACCAATTTTTTTTTTTGACTTTACTCCCAACCGTGTAAATTTAATTAATGAGATTCAACTAATAATAAATTTTTATATTAAATGATAAACCAATTTTTAAAAAAATCACATCACAACTTTAACGACAATAATCAATAATGCTATCAGTTTGAACGTAATATTAATATTACAGAAGTAGAATAATAGAATTATATCAAATTAAACTGAATACATTAGATCTCAAATTTTAGTAAAATAGAAAGAGACTAAATCTATAAAAAAGTTGAAATTATATCTAGAAGGTTAAAATATGCCATAAATTTCTATACTTGTTGAAAGTTTTGAAATTTAATCCCTATATATTTATTTTTAGGAATTTAGTCCCTCTACTTTTTTATTTTAAAATTCAGGTCCAACTATTAATAAGGTTAAAATCATTTTGTTAAATTTAAGTTTATTGCAATGTCCTTTTTTTAGTTATATAGTTACCGAGTGAGTATTTCTTTTATTTCAAAATGTTATAATAAAAACTTTAACAAAAAAATTAATAGTATTAATAGTTGTACTCAAATTTTGAAATATAAAAAAATACAGGGATTAAATTTTTAAAAAGAAAATATAAAAATTAAAATTAAAATTAAAATTAAAATTTATGAAAAATATAAAGTTATAATAAATCTTATTTTCTTCAATTATTGATAATTGGAATTTGGGCATCTAGATTTGACATACCGATTTAACTATTTTATGTGTTATTTTTAATTGATTCTAGTGTTTTTTTTTCTTTCTAATTTTGATGGTTTATTTATCTACTTTTTGATGTAATAAAGATGTGCTCTTATCTAGAAAAAAGAATAAAAAAGATTAGAAATATTGCTGACTATAATTATATGGTGGTAGACTTTGTAAATTGACCGTGGAAAAATATGAAATAAGAATTTTTTAACATAATTATTTTTTTTATTGAATTTGAATGAGCTGGTTCCTAGGGTTGACTCCCATAAAGTAGAAATTTGGGAATAAATTTGAGATAAATCTTAAAATATATAATTTAATATATAAATTTTGATTTAATATGTAATTTAATATATATTTGAATATTATATGAAGATATGATTTTTTAAATATATAAAAATTTTGAATATATTTTGTATCAAAAATGCATATAAAGATGAAATTAAAAATTTCGTAGAAATTTCAATTTTAAAAGTGTTTACGGATTAAATAACTTAATTTACTTTGAGTCTAATTTGAGTTTACGCTTTTCAACTTAACTTGGTCTCTTTTACTATTTATAAATAATAAAATAATTTTATATTAATATTAATATTTTATAATTGAATTTAAAAGAAAATGTTTTTGTATAAGTTTTTAAATAGTAAGATGATGTGAAATTTTGGAAAGTTTATTTTGAAATTGGGTTTCAACTTGACCCTCCCCAACTAATGAACATCTTTACTTGACTCATTTAGTCAAATGACATAATTTCATTTTTAATCTCTATAAAATTGGTAAATTAATTTAATCCTTTTCAATCATTGGTTAAATGAAAAAAAAATCTATATAAAAAATTAATAATTCAATTTAAATTATTTTTAATACCAAAATTTTAACTTTAAACCCTTAATTTTCTTTAATTTTATCTTAATGCCTAATATAAAATTTTCGATTTCACCTTTGTATGTTTATATATATTCGAGTCTCACAATCCAACCCGAATAATATAAAAATAGGGGAATGGTGGGGATCTAAGAGGAGTGTTCCTTACGATCTGACTAATTCAACGGAAGAAACGTTCTTTTTTCTTTGTACAAAGTTGACAAGTAACCCTTTTTCTTTATTTGCCTCAATGATTTGCCCTAACAATTGCTTTGAAATTTCTCGAAAGTTGAATATTGACTTACTATTTCTTTATTTTGCCTTAATTTTTTTATGTAATATTTCGTATTCATTATTATCGGATACAATAAATTATTAATATATGATTCATAAATCAATAATAAATTGTTCAAATTTGTCATTTAAATTTTTTGGGTTGGGCCATCTTAAATTAAGGTCATTTCAAATTACTTCTTTAAATTAATTCATGTTTAAGTCATTTTATGTTTGGACCATTCCGTTTTTAACTTATTTTAAGTTGGAAATATATTAGGTTCGGGTAATTTTCTAAGTTTAACTCCCTGTCCTTTTAAGATTAAATTGAATTGGATCAGGTTTGTATTTTAGTTTCTAGATTTGAAGATATTTGAAAAGTCCACATTAGATGGTCATATTTAGATTTGATTATGGGCTGGGCTACTCGTGACCTGCCTAAAAAGTGGAAGGGTTAGGAAAAAAAAATAGGTTAGAAAAATGGGTTTGGACAGAAAAATAAAATCCATTTTCTAAATGGGTCTAGCCTCTAGTAGGATTTTTTTCGTTTGGGTTCAGTCTGACCTGACCCGAATAAATTGTTTTGTTGTTGTCTTATTATTGTTTTGCTGTTGTTTTGCTAATATTTTGTTATTATATTGCTAATTTTTTGTTGTTATTATTTAAATATTGTATAATTCTTATTTTATTGTTAATTTTGTTACTATTTTAAAAGGTATTTGCTTGTTAAGTTGCAACTTTGTTAGTGTTATTTAAGCATAAAGATTTTTTTAATGTATTTTCAATTTATTAGGAAACATTTATTTTAATTTTTTTAGTGTATTTGATATATTATATTTTTAAAATTTTTTTTATATAAAAAATAATCTAAAAAAGTAATATGAGCGGACTAAGCTCGGGTTTAGGATTTTTAATCTGGGCTTGAATTGGGCAAAATTTTAAGTTCATTTTTGAGTCAGACCTAAGTTTAGGCCCGTGCCCAAAAAACGAGTACAAAATTTTACATTAGCCCGCCTCGAACTAAACCTGGCTATGATCAAGTCTAATAATATCTTTATGTTGGTATATCCAAGTCTAAATATATGCTGGACTCTGGAGTATCAGACACGATACCTTTAACAAGAGTGAAAAATATGCTATAACCTAACTATGTAGAATGAGTATATTTGGATATGAGAAGCAAATAGTTTAAGGTTTTACCTGAAGATGAAGAATAATTTCATCAGCTTCACTCCATAACTTAGCCATTTTAAAAGCTTGAATCATTGCAAACATGACAACCTATAGAATTTGACCGTACTATCAACACATTAGAGGCCTTTTCTATCTCTAATAATACATAAACATGACATGAATACACGAAGGTTGTGACCTTTGTGTAGGAAAAATAGAAGATAGAAATGACCTCACACTCTACGGTTCTGACCTTGGACCAACTGTGAATTTATCTCGGTTCCGAAGTTTCGGACCGAATCAGGCTTTCGGAATCCGTTTTTTATTTTAAAAAAGTGAAGAGTTTCAAGGATTTTAACACTTGCATTAAGGTTTAATCATAGATTCTAAGTTTTCCAAGTACCTGCAGATGAAGTACTATGAACTTTGCTGTGATCAAAAGTAATCTTCTCGAGGTACTTAACTGCGAACTGGTGGCCGGAGTCATTGCCGAGACAATCAACATCGTGGAGGCCATTAGAGAAGCCAAGCTTACAACTTCCCACCACAGTTTTCTCAAATTTAGGCATGAAAGTCGGCTTTCTACGTGATCGGTTCAAGGCTCTGTTTCAAGAAATGGCCGATGCACCTCGGTGACACTGGCCACTTAATAGCTTTTGTAATGGAACATGTTCCATTGGTGATGGCAAACCTTTTGCAAATATCTCAAGCACAACAACAGATAGTATTTTGTGAAGAAGATAGTGTATCAAGTGTATATCTTCATGAATTCCATGTCATAGGCTTTTGAATTGCCTCTATGTTGTACAAGGAAGTTAACAGAGTTTGATCTCAGGTCATTGAGATTCAACAGTAATATCGGGTTAGGATCTCTTTCATTATTTTCCTTTATCTATAACTATATAATACAACCTTTTTTAATATAAAAGAGGAATGAATATAATTTTTGGCTTATGAATTTTTCGGTACTTGTATTTTTTTGTTGGTCCTCTTTGGTACTAAAATTTGAGAACTAGTTCTGTTTTGGTCCCTAAACTTAGATTTCGTCATGATTTGATGATATGACCAGAGTTTTTGGAACATGACTGGATTGGTCAGTCAGACCAATTGGATCGAGAATCGATCGATATACTGGTCCAAATAAAAGGGTTGAACCAATTGAATCGGAAACAACTTGAAACTGGTAAAAATAAAAAATTGAAGCAAAAACCAGTTGTTGAACAGGTTGAACTAATTTAATATTTTTTTAAATTTTAATTATTTATTTAATTACTGTTGATCTAGTAGTTCAACTGATCAAATTGACCGATTAAATGAGAACCAGTGTCTAATTGATTCAACTACTAATCTGGTTATTAAAACACTATCATCGAACTTTTGTATTTTTCAAGTTTATGGACCAAAATAAATCTAGTTGCAAAGTTTATATATTAAAGTGGATAAAAAATGTACAAATATAAAAATAAACCTAATTTTCAAATTTCAAGTTTAAGCCGAAAAATAATATTATTTCTATAAAAAAAATGTGTATAATTAAAACACACACAAACTGTAATCAAACGAGCAAACAGTGAAAAAAATGCACATGTCATTCATTCATATCAATAATGTCATTACAAAGCTAAAGACCAATACAAGAAGGTGGTCAATGCCACCAAGCAATATCTTTGTGCACTATGATATATGGTATCATTTAGCAGTACATTTTTCTCAGAATTTGTCTCATACACAAAAAAAAAAGAAAAAAAGAAAAAAAAAAGAAAACAGCAACAACAACAGCAATTCAATGCCATCTACAGTTCCTTTATTCTAACCAAGTAACCACTACAGATGAACATAACTTCTGCTATCTATGAATAATAATTTTTTGATATAAGATGTAAATAGTTTTAAGATTGTACCCGGTAGGGATGAACAATGAACGATAATTTCATTGGCTTCAAATCATAACTTAGCCATTTGATGTTCAAAGCTTGGATCGATGTAAACGACAACCTACAGAATTTTGACAGTAATAAACACATTAGAGGTCTAGGTTGGTTTACTTGAATGCTCCCAATTTATTGAAAATTTGTGCTCACCTTGCCAGTACTTTTACCCGAATGCAGATACTCAACAGCATCCGGAACCGAATGCAAACCTGAAAATCTTTTCGGGTCTATTACAACCTGGTAGAATCGAATTACAGCATGTTAGGAAAGGTTTCCTAGAAGTATATCAAACACAGAACAGGATATATGTATTACCTTAAGCTTTCCTGAAGAGAAAAGATGAAACAGTCTAAGTAGGTGTTCTTTCCATAAATGGCCATACTGTACCAGGACAAAGCCAGACTGAAAAACAAAAGCTATTTTCAATTCAATCAAAGTATCAAACCACAAGATTTGAAATGCCAAAGTATAGGATCGAAACCACAAAATTCGCGATAACCGGAAAATGGGAAACATTAGCTCAATGAATTATCCTAAATCTATATGTATTTGGCTACAATATTGGCTTTTTTTTCATATTCTCTGAAGCTAGTCGTTTCTATCTCCAATGATACACAAACACCGCATGGATACACGAATTTTGAGGTTATACCGAAAGTATTTAAGACAAAAATGTCAAACACAAATAGTTTAAGAGAAATGAAGAGTCACATCCGCAAAATATACAGACTACATACCACATTTTGGCTTTTGGACAAAAGCTTCTCAAGTCTTGGGTAGTTTAATGGCGTCCACCCATTTCTCCCTCTATACTGTAAATAAGAAGTAGAACATCAGAAGCTGTAAATGATGTTAAAAACTAAAAGTTAAAGTCAAAGGCAACAAAATAAGAACTGTAACTTCCTTTTAAAATTTTAATCTCATTAGTAATAATAATAACCTGAGAGATTAATCCTATCACAATGAGTCGTCCACGAATAGCCAAAGCATCAAGACACAAATCAAACATGTTCCCACCAACAGATTCATAAACAATGTCGACTCCTTTAGGAAACTCCTTGAGAGCCTGAAAGACTAAAAGTCAGATTGTTCTTTTCATGAAACCAACCAAATGCAGAAATTATGCAAACTGTGGTGGGATCAGTCTCAAGAAGATGGGACATTGTATGGATGATGATAAATGATGGCAGCTGAGATCTTTAGTCATGGAAGAGAGTGTTGAGATTAATCTCAGAAGTTTGGCCATGGATGATGATTAAAAGGATGCAATAGTTTGAGAGTTCCAACTTCCAATCTATGTTTACTCGAATTCGGTTGTGAGTTTCAATGTAGGTAGGTGTCCCAAAAAAAGCAGAACAATTGAAAAGAATTTCAGATACATACAGTTTTGACATCTTCAGCTTTATAGTCTATGACTCGATCAACCCCCAATTCTTTCAAAAGCCTTGCCTTTTCTTTTCCTCCGCACGTCGCAACAACCTTATTTCCTGCAAGCTTTGCAAGCTGCAAATGTCTCTCTTATTAAAAGATGCTATAAAGCATACAGAAAAGATAAATCCAGGGGGCAAAATCTTGTTGAATCCATGAAACAAACCGTATTATCATGAAATATATCTTTGAAGATGTAAAATATGGTCATATAAAATATATAATTTGAAGATGTTTTGGAAAATTAATGAAATATTATAATTCAGTATGAATAAAACTAAGACGAGTATAGAATAAAGCCTATGTTAATAGGATTCAAGATGAGAGTCAGATATTTGTACGTGTTCAACATAAAACTGCTGAATTTAAATTTTTTTTTATATATTTAGAGGATTATATTATGTACCATATTCGAATATGTGCGAAACATTAAAATGAGTACTTCAAGACGCTTAGACTTTAGTAAACAAACGATATGATGAAACACATTCACGTTGTGTTCAAATTAACTTTTGTATTGTAATAATACGTACTTAAAGAGTTATCTGTTTATGTAAATTTTTTTATGCTCATAGTTTCTTACATATACAAATTCAACTACTGGAGAAATATCACTGAGTTCAAAACAAACCTGGACTGCAAATTGCCCAGTCCCACCTGCAGCAGCAGTTACAAGGACAACTTGTCCGGATTTCATCTGACCAACCTATAAGATAAAAAAGGGGATCGGTAGTTAAGTTACTCGAATCCGGAATTTTAAGTCCTTTAATATATTTGGAAAATTTTTAGAGGAAAAATTTTAGAGGATCATATTCGATGTTATATGCATCAAATATGAATGTTTACATACCTTCGAGTTAAACTTTTCATAATTAGGTGACCAAAAAAAATTTACTAATAATTGAATGACTATTAATGCAGGAGTAATCATCTAAAATAAGAAAAAAAATTGCTATAGAAACGTACTTTTTCTAAAGCGACTGATGCTGTTAATCCTGAAGTAAGCAAAGCAACAATTTCTGGATCAGGTCTTGGAATGGGAAGTATGTGCTTTGAAGGAACCTATGTTTAGTTTCAATATCCAATAATTATTTAACAATATAAATATGGTTAAAAGGGAGATTGAAATAGATGATGAAACAAGACCTTTATAAACATAATAAAAATAAAATTGATGTTATACCTTCACAAATTCAGCATAACATCCACAACTCATGAGTGCAGCAGGAGTTCCAACTTTCAAATTTCTTACAGAATCTCCAATGGCAGCAATTATTCCCACTGCCTGTAACAGCAAAATTGAACCATAATCATAGGATATCTGCTTTATTGAACATTAAATTAATATTTTAATGCGGATATCCAGTCCACTACCATTTCTAATTTTTTACATTTAATTAATATTTTATTTCTTCACCTCAAATCCAGCATCAAATGGAAGAAGAGAACTAATTTCTTCCTTGTTTCCTTGAAAATACCGACCTGCGCTAAAGTTCACCTGTGTGTAACATATTATTCAAAAAGCACACAAATAAGAACATTGTCTACAATTTATATATCAAATAGACGTACAATTATACAGGATTCTTACACTCGGGATTAATGAGATCAAAAGTTGAGTGCAGAGAAGAAATTAATTAAGGAAAAGGGTAAAGGGAAAATCAAATGAATCATAAATGAAAAAGCATAATAAAAAAACTTACATCACCTGCGTTTACACCAGCATAAATGACTTTCAGAAGAACTTGGTCTGGTTCAAGAGGAAGCTTCAATGGTGCACTTATTATATGGGTTGAATCACGAAAATGGTGACTCAATGTATGCACAACACTGAAGAGGAAGAGCAGAAAGGTCCAGGTCAGTATCTTGAATAAACCAATAAACAAGCATCCTATATTTATTAATGTGGAAAAATGTTCTCAATATAAAATTGTTCTCTCATATAAAATCAAAAGCTTACAAACTATTTATAGGCTATAGTTTACCATTTAAAACAACAAAAAATTGAAAATATTAAAATCTAATAATAACCATAAACCAATGACTCTTGACCTTTCATTTTCCTAAACAAAAAACTACTAATTTAAACCCATTAAAAAAACAATATAACTCTTGACCTTTCACTTACATGACTCTTAACTTTCATTTAAGTTTATTTAACAAAACTCCCCTGTAAACTTAAATGCTTCTGCCATCCTTCATGCCGATTAATTTCTTGTAGTTGTTGAAGAGTATCATCGGTAGCGGTTTTGTAAAGATATCCGCGACTTGGTCCCGACTTGCCACGTGCACTAATTTCACACTTCCTTCCTTTACATGATCTCGGATGAAATGAAAACGAATGTCAATGTGTTTGCTTCTCTCATGATTCACTGGGTTCCTTGCCAACTCAATCGCTGATTTATTGTCAACTCGTATCTCAGTTGCACCAAGTTGTTGTTGCTCCAACTCACCCAACAAATTTCTGAGCCATATAGCGTGACACACACACCAAGATGCTGCCACATATTCAGCTTCACATGTCGATAGTGTCACGATTGGTTGCTTCTTTGAAAGCCAAGCAAATGCTGTGTTACCCATAAAGAACACATATCCCAATGTACTTTTCCGATCATCTAAGTCTCCGCACCAATCACTGTCGGAATACCCAATCAACTTGTAATCTTCCATATTTGAATAAAATAACCCGTGTGACACCGTTCCTTGAATGTACCGTAGGATTCGCTTCAACGCCTTCCAATGTGAATAAACCGGCTCCTCCATGAACCGACTTACAATGCCAACACTTAGCGAAATGTCAGGCCTTGTGCAAGTGAGATAGCGAAGGCTTCCCACCAAACTTCGGTATTTACTTGCGTCGACTCGTTCTCCTCCATCGAATTTCGAGAGTTTTACACCTGGTTCCATTGGTGTTGATACCGAGTTGCAATGTGTCATCTTGTACTTCTTCAAAATTTCCTTTGCATATGCCTCCTGTGACACAAAAATACCTGTCCTTTCTTGTCGAACCTCCAAACCAAGGAAAAATTTCATTAAACCTAAATCTGTCATCTCGAATTCTTGTGTCATTTTGCTCTTAAAATCTAGTATCATCTTACCATTGTTCCCCATAAAAATGAGGTCATCGACATAAAGAGCAACAAATAACATATTACCTCCATTCTTCTTCACGTAGAGGGCATGTTCATAAGGACATTGTTTGAACCCATTCTCCTTGAAGTATGTATCGATACGAGTATTCCATGCCCGCGGTGCTTGCTTCAACCCGTAAAGTGCCTTCTTTAATTTCAGCACCTTTTTCTCCTCTCCATTTTTCATGTACCCGGGTGGTTGTTCGATGTAGACTTCTTCTTTGAGCACACCATTCAAGAATGCCGACTTGACATCCATTTGAAATATTGGCCATTTAAATTGTGCCGCTTGTGCAATGAGCAGCCGGATTGTCTCCATTCTTACAACAGGAGCAAATACCTCATCATAATCGATCCCCTCCTTTTGCTTATATCCCTTTGCAACAAGTCGCGCCTTGTACCGTTCTAACTCGCCTTGAGCATTCATCTTTCTTTGAACACCCACTTCACACCAATGGGTTGACTTCCTTTCGGCAATTCTGTTAACTCCCATGTGTTGTTGCGGTCAATTGCTTTAATCTCCTCATCCATAGTAGTTTGCCACTTCTTGTCCCGTGCAGCCTCTTCAAAACTTATAATCTCGGAATCTGCCAAAAGACATACAATATGTACCTCATTTGTTGAATCATACAAATCTTGCAAACTTCGCATTTTTGGTTGTTGCGGTTCATCTTCATCATCGGTAGTTTCAGGATTTGTCGGTATGATTGTTGGTGTAGCGATTGATGATCCTCCATCTTTAATGATAACCTCCGTTGAGTTATTCCAATCCCACTCGCTTGCTTCATTGAATCGTACATCACGACTTACCACAACCTTCTTACTTATCGGGTCGAGTAGCTTGTATCCTTTTGTTTTCTCATCATACCCAATAAAAATAAACATTTTGCTTTTGTCTTCGAGCTTCGTTCTTCGCTGATCCGGCACATGTGCATAGGCCTCACTACCGAATACTTTAAGATGAGAAATTGATGGTTTTTGTCCGCTCCAAGCTTCTTGTGGTGTTTGATCATCCAACTTCGCATGTGGACATCGATTTTGCACATAGATGGCACATTGCACGGCTTCCGCCCAAAATTCCTTCGGCATCTTCTTGCTATTGAGCATTGATCGAACCATGTCGAGAATTGTCCGATTCTTCCTCTCGGCCACACCATTTTGTTGGGGAGAGTACGGTGCAGTTAGGAATCGTCTTATGCCTTGCTCCTCACAATACTCCATGAAAGCCGTCGAAGTATACTCGCCACCTCTATCAGATCGTACAGATTTGATGTGTCTACCAGTTGTTTTTTCCACCATCACTTTGAACTTTTTGAACACCTCCAATGCCTCGGATTTTTCTTTAAGAAAATAAACCCAAGTTTTTTGTGAGAAATCATCGATAAAAGAAATGAAATACCTTTTACCGCTAAAAGATTCAGGGGTGATTGGTCCACATATGTCAGTATGAATCAATTCGAGAAGTTGCTTAGCCTGATATTCTGCCTTATTTTGAAACGAAGTTCTCGCATGCTTACCGAGCACACATTCTTCACAAAATTTTCCCTCATAGTCCATGTCTGGTAGCCCATGCACCAAATTCTTCTTTGCCAACTTGTTTAGACCACCATAATGTAGATGGCCAAAACGGAGATGCCATAGCAACGCCTTGTCTTCAACATCAACTCGCAAACATTTTCCTCAAACACTTCTCAGATTCAACCTGAACATGCGATTTCTCTCCATTTCAACTCGAGCGACCAAACACCCTTCCTTATCTTTCAAGTGTAACACCCGATCTTTCATAAGTACCGAATAACCTTTTTCCATGAGTTGCCCCATACTCAAAATGTTGCTCTTGAGGTCTGGTACGTAATACACATCATAGATTGACCCAATTAACCCATCATTTTGTAAATAACAAATGGTACCTTGGCCTTTTACCTCAACCTTCGACGCATCTCCAAATGATACGTGTCCCGTTTCAACCTTTTGCATCTCTTTGAATAGGTGCTTGAGCCCACACATATGGTTGCTTGCACCCGTGTCAAGGTACCACACCATGTTGTTGTTGGTGTTGACTTCGTTGTGTGCCATCAAGAGAAAACCTTCTTTTGCCTCCTCATTTTCCGTGGTTAAGTTGGTTGTCTCTTCCACCTTTTTCGAGAAGCGACATTCTTTCGCGAAGTGTCCCGCCTTACCACAATTGTAACACTTATCAGAGTTACAATCCTTCGCATAGTGACCATATTTGCCACACTTGTAGCACTCGACATTGGAATAATTCGACCATCCGCCTCTTCCACGACCACGTCTTCTTCCCCGCCAATTTTGTTGGTTTGAATGCTCCTTCTCTTCATAATTCCCTTCTTGACCACGACCTTTTCCACCACGACCATTTCCTCGATCTCCACGACCACGGCCTCTACCTCGAAAGCTTTGAGAACAGAGAGCCTTTTCGTCTTTGATTGATGCCTTGGTTTGAAGTGCTTGCTCGAGTGTCTCCTCTTTCTTCTTCTTCTTACGTTGTTCATGTGCCTCGAGAGAACCGGCGAGTTCATCGACTGTAAGCGTTGCTAGATCTTTTGACTCTTCTATGGCACATACGACATTTTCGAAACTGTCAGTTAACCATCTCAAAATCTTCTCCACAACTCGTGCATCAGTTAACGCTTCTCCGTTTCGGTTGAGTTGGTTCACCACGGTTTGAACACGCGTGATGTAGTCGGAGACACCTTCTGATTCCTTCATCTTCATGCCTTCCAGCTCGCCATGAAGAGTTTGAAGTCAGACTTGTTTAACTCGGTCGGCTCCTTTGTACACCTTTGCTAAAATGTCCCACGCTTCTTTTGAAGTTGTCGCACTTGCAATCTTCTCAAAGCCCGACTCATCAACGGCTCGAAATAACATGTACAATGCCGCCTTATCTTTCGACCGCATTTCTTTCAACGCCTTGTTTTGAGCCGCCGTATATCCCGCAGTAGTTGTCGGTTCTACGAAACCTTCTTGGACCACCTCCCAACCATCTTGAGACCCGAGAAGAGCTTTCATTTGGATGCTCCAATTCTCATAGTTCACATTTGTTAGTCGAGGCAATGGCACATTACTAGTCACACTCTCCATAGCTCAGATACCAAATTGTGGAAAAATGTTCTCAATATAAAATTGTTCTCTCATATAAAATCAAAAGCTTACAAACTATTTATAGGCTATAGTTTACCATTTAAAACAGCAAAAAATTGAAAATATTAAAATCTAATAATAACCATAAACCAATGACTCTTAACTTTCATTTAAGTTTATTTAACAATTAAATTTGTTACTCGGGATGAGTACTGATAACGAATATATGTTGGATACGAGTCTACTCAATATTTTTAAAATTTTCATACATTTGAATATCATATTCTCGTACCAATGTTCAATTTTAAAGATCATGTCCTTATTAACCTGATAATAAATTGTTCCCAAAACTTCGAAGCTAAGCTTTCAAGACTCTTACATGTTGTCCTAAAACCGTAGCTTTCAGAAACCATGCAAGAACTGAATCTATGTTTAAGCTGGCGAAGAAATTATGAGATTTTTTTTACTTACAGTTTCTTGAAGTTGTGAGGAAGTTGGAAACCTAAAGGAGCTTGGAACGAGATCATGTCGTTCCTGGAACTTGAGGAAGAACGCACAGTATATTTTGCTTCTTCAGCTGGAGTAGGCCAATACTCCAGTCCTCGGCGGTTTGTAATCCATAGGCAAGAACCAGCTCTGCTTTCATCAGTGATAAGCTCGAAAGCACCTAGAAATATTATGCATACGTGCATAGAGAGTTACCAGAAATTATTAGAAGGGCAAAATCTAGATTTTGATTTCATTATTATACCAATGTTTTGTATAAGTATATTATACCTGAACTACAATTATAGTATGAGAAGTTATATTAATAAGATCAGGATATACAAAATTTTCTAAGTTTATTTTTGATACAATATTAAGGGTAAAAAATAAGAGTAAGACAGTTTAAATTTATACCAAATAAGTATCTAATAAGAGTTTTAACTATTTTCATTCAAGTCAAGATAAATTTATTTTTAATTTAGTATATTAGTTATGATAGTATTGTATTAAAGATGTCCTTTGAGATAGATGGCAAAGAACTTATTATAATTTTATAGTATATAATCTCAAATTGTATCTCATTTGGACTAAATAAAAAAGTTTATTTATTATTTCAATAGTAGATTGAATATAAAATTGGGTATCAAATTATATCAATTCATTCATTTAAGTAATTTTTTCCCCAAAAGTGATATTAAACTATTAATTTCCTTTCATTCTACTCAAAATACAATGTCAACCAATAAAGATGTGACACATGGCACATTATTACAGGACATCATACATTTTTGGGGGAAAATGACGAAATTGAAAATTTAAATACTTCTTTTGTCAAAAAAAATTATGTTTCTAAGTGAAAGATGGTATAGTTTAAAAGTCAATTTTGTAGTTAATCCATTTAAAAATAATAAAATATTAATAATTTTAAAGAATAATAATAATAATTTATTATTGAATAATAATTCAAAGTAGATCAAATTGATTAAAATTACAAATTATTTAGCCCGACTCTTAAATAGAGTTACTTTGAGGCACTTATTAGCAAAATCCCAAAATATATACCTTTCACCACCATTTCCATTGGCACAAAGCCTCCCATTAGTGAAATCAATTTGGGGTCCATTTTTTCTCCCATCTCTGTTCGAACAAACTACATCAAAGTTCGAAGGCAAATCATATTAAGAGAAACAGTTTTCGGAAGGCTAATGCTAATTATGAACATCCAAAATCTTAAAATTAAATAAAGTGTTTGCCATTAAGTTGTCTCCCATTAATGTTAACCTCTCTTTCCTGGGAATTGAACTTAGTGTGATTTTTCAGTACAATAATTTTACTCTTTCACACGCTTCCGCGCAACATAAAGATTCTTTTACCTCAGGGCAAAGAACATTGACACGTATTCCTTGACGTTTGTAAGGAGTTAGTGATCTAGTAAACATGATAACACCTCCTGGAAAACAAATATTTTAAGCAATTCGTCAAATTTCATAAATGTGTTATACACATAGACCCCTTTCGTTAAGATATTTATTAACACCAACTCATTCTGAATATATGCGTTTTCCCTTTCTCGTACTAATCTCTGCAAATAATCTGATAAATTTATTAGAGCCGAGGATTTAAATAAGACAATAAATAAATTATGAAGGTTTTGTCTTTAGAGTTAAATAAATTAGTCATTAAATTAAAGAATAAATTAAATTTTTTATTAAAATTTTTATCTATTTTTATGGTTAAAAATTGATTCATGTACATCAATATAATGTGTGCGTCACACGTCACATAGCATTGTCCGATTATTACATCAGCTACATAAATTTTTAATAATATAAGTAGATAATTTTTTTAACAAAGTAGAATAATTTATTCTTTGATTTAACACAAGGCTAAACTGCTCAATTTTTTAATAGAAAAAATAAAATATTGATTCATAAAAAAGTGTTGTTGATAAAACCGAATGAAATTGTGCATTTTGACTGAAGATCAATGAATTGAAAACAGTGACACGGAGGCAATAATGAATGCAAACCTTTTGAGGCAGAGTAGACGGGGCCCAAGAACAATGGATAAAGACCAGCAGAGGACCCTACATTAATGATCACCCCTGGCTTTTCCTGAGCTTGCATAGTTTTAATCTGTTAAAAAAAACTCGTAAACAATCAATCCATTGCTGCAAATTAGGACTATCATCAAAGCAAAAACTGCAGAAAAATTAGTCATAGTGGAAGCATTACAGCGAGTCGGGTACAATCAATAACTGCTACAAGGTTGACATTAATGGTGTGCCTCCATGTCTTGGTCCCATCAGTTTGATCATCCTTAAATGGCACTGGATTGCCGATGCCGGCGCTGTTAATACAAATATCCAATCCTCCATATGTAGCCACATGCTTCTCAAATGCCAAAGTTATATCTCCTATTTAAGAAAATAAAAATCAAATGAATATATATTTTTAATTATGTACTGGATAGGAGTACATTGAAGAAAATGATCGAGCAAGTTATAAACAAAGGATCAAATTGGTTTTACTTGGATTAGTATCTATCATTTTCTCAAACACTAAAGCTATACATTTTATTGACTTAAATTGAAATCAAATGAGTATATAATAAAAAATGTACCTGATATGAATATAAATAAATATCAAACGCATATGCTTGAATTAGAAATTATAATTTTCTCAAGTGTAAACTCCTATTTGCCAATGAATATATGTTTGAATACAAGACACTTAAAAGAGAAAAGAATTTATTTAGATTAGTAACACAATCATTTTCTCAAATGCTAAAGTTATTCCCCTATTTGTAAAAATCAAAATCAAGTGAGTGTATGGTAAAATACGCACTTTGAAGAAAATGATCAAGCAAGTAATAAATAAAGAAAACTTCAAATCGAACTTACTTGGATTTGTAACATCACATTTAACAAAAATAGCAGAATGAAACTCTAACTTTTCATGGAATCCGGAATTCTCTTTCTCAACTAAACAAGCAACTTCCTTCCCTTTCTCTTCAGCGAAATCTACGATCGTCACAAATAATCCTTTCCTCGCCAAAGCTAAACTCAACGCTTTACCTACGTAAAATTCAATAAAATCAATCGAGTTACTTCATTCGATCCGCTTTACAATCGACCACATCGAATCAAGTTCATAGATCCTCCGAAAACAAATATGATACTAAATCTTTCTGTTTCAAACAATAAAAAAGGAAAAAGAAAGTAAAGATTTCAAAAAATTTACCGATGCCGGAAGCTCCGCCGGTGATCAAAGCTGATAAGCCAGGTTTAAGCTCCATTGTTTCTTTGTAAATCACTATTGTTAAGAGCTATGAAAATGCTTAACTGTTTGACCGCTACGCTTTGATTTTCAAGGTAATGTTAGATTATTTATAGTAAATATAAAATTATTTATTTGGATAGTATATATATATAATTTGAATCAAATTCACTTGTCATTATGTTTTTGTATTTACTGAATATTGGATAGCGCCAAAGGGTGGAGGGAGGGAATCAAAGTGGCATAATTTTATTTTAGTCTCTTTAAAAATTTTAAAATTATATAAGTTAATGTAATTGTAAAATTGTATTTTACCGTTTAAGATGATGAAATTTCAATTTAATCTTTTTATACATTTTTAATATACTATTTGGTATCTAATTTGAATTTTAATATTCAATTTGATACTAGAAAATTTTTATCTCAATTTAATACTTAAATTTAGATTTAATATTCAAAATGGTATCCGAATTTTTTTTTTCCATGGACAAGTCTAGTAACCCATCAAAAAATACCTTTACATGATACAAATTACGTAATATATACAAATATAGGGTAAACTACAATATTAGTCACCCAACTATGTCCTTTTTCCTTTTTGATCACTCAATTATGAAAAATTACAAAATGGTCATTCAATTATTCAATTTTGTCTTTTTTAGTCATCAACTAACATAAAATTTAAAACACCCAATATTTCAAGATAAATAAGTTTTTTTTATTATCTAAGTACATTTTCCGAACTTAAATTTTTTTATCAAAAATCTCATAAGTTTTAGACAGACATTCCGACCTTTGAACAGGTTTAATAAATGATATTAAATATTTAAATCGAAACTCTCATACTATACACTATGATAATCTTGCCACTAAGTCCTTTGAAAAATATGAAACAAGAATCTTAGAAAAGTTAATTACTATCCTTTGGAATTTTTTTTCCTCAGCTTTGGAATTTAAGTTCAACCTCTGGAATAAATTTTTTTTATGTTGGTTCGATCTTCATTTATTTTTTGAATTATTTATATTTAATATTCGTTTTCGATATATTCAATTTTAATTATATAAATATACTATTTTTAAAAAAAATTATATATATTAAAAAAATTAATAGACTCATATGTAACACATGTCTATTTTCAATCAAGGAAATTATAGGTCCAAGATGGAAAATACATTTTTCTCTTTGGAAAAAAATGGACAAGTCTCTATTTTTTTTGTTGAATATTGAATATTGACTTATTTTTTTATTTGTTGTAATTATTTTTTCTATATCATGTAACTCTATTTATTCAAAATTATTAAATATATTTGTTTTATAAAATAAATATACATTTATTATATAATCAAACGTACTTTGATTATACAACGTGGATGGTAACTAATATCGATTATACTATGTATTAATTATTGATATGAAATAAACGTGAATTGTCACGTCTGTAAAGTTAGTAAATATTAATTTTTTTCATTTGGTGTTTTGACTAAAAATACTAATTTAAGGGCTAAAAGATATAAAAAACTAAAAAAAAACTAAAATAATTTTTTTTATAAAATTGAAATGTGTTTTATTTGATCTATTATGTCAAAATAAAATTGTGAGTTTCGTAATTCTTACAATGTTTACACAAGTAGACTTGCTTTATGGTAAACTCCATTCTTTTTCTTAATTTCCGTCCACATTACTATTTGATGATAATGAAATTTTATTTAAATTTAATCATAAAATATAAAAGTATTAATTTTATAAAATTTTATTTTCTTGAATAATGAAAACAAAATAATTAGTTTATTTGGGGTTAACTTAAACTCGACTTAACTCAAGTTCAAATAAAAAAATTAAAATTTTTCAAACTAGAATTCCACGATCTTAAAAATTAGGATCATCAATTCACTTGAACAAAAAGTTAACGTAGTTACCAATTGAATGGCAAAACACATCCATTTAAAGGCGAAGTAAAAAAATATTTGTAGTCAAATCAAAATTGAATCATAAAATTTAAAAAGGTCAAAGTGTAGTTTTATCTGGGAGCGAAGATAATGGAGGGCAGATTGGGGTCTTGAACCCCGTCCCCAAGATGGTAAAACTATTTTTATGATCCATTGAAAAATTATAAAATTATAAAATTATAAATTAGCCCAAATAATTTATAATTCAATTCTGTCCTTAAATTTTTTTTTACCTTAGTCATTGGTTTTATATTATATTAACTTATGATTCATCATTTTGAAAGGAAAAAATATTAATTTGTTTTCATTTTGAAGGGGTTAAAATGCAATTTTACTATACATTAGTAAATAATATTAAATATTATATAATTTAAGTAACACAATTTCTAGAAATTTTAATATTATATAATTTAATATCTGGTGTAATAAATAATACTAAAAATTTGAATATTGTATTAAAACATTTATTATGTAGATACAATATTCCATTGAGCTGGATTTTAATATCATTGCTTGAAAAAAAAATTACATCATTTGTTTGGTGATGAGACTTTCGTAGCTGTTTTAGATCCATTTTCACTCATTTTGAAAGGTGGTTTCCAGGAGACACCCTGAAAATAGAAAGCACAATCAATGAGACTCAATACTTTGTCATAAGCTTTGGATGAAGTAAATTGGATTGGTTTGAGATTTTCGATTACTCGGATTTAAGTGTGATTATAGAATGAAAATGAGTATATGTTCGATATGGGTATTTCTTAGAAGATCATTAGAGTAGACTGGTTAATCGGGCGGGTTGGGTCAATTTTGATTTTAAGGTTTCAAGTTATTTTGAGTTCAGATTGTCTTTTATTTTGGTCATTTTCAAGTTTAAGTCATTTGATTTTAGATTCTATCCATGCGTTGAGTGGTCCGCCCGACCCAATAGGCTTAGCTCAAACTTCTTGGTCAAGGATTTTCATGTCTCGGGCTAGGCCGAAAATAAGCTTAGAATTGATTTCTTTTTTGGAACTTGACCACAACCCAGTCTAGCCAATGGACACTTCTATATGTGCGTTGGATAGTTCAATTTGAAAGGTCTTTGGAGAGTTATATCTCCATGTTCATCTTCAATTATGCGTCAATTATAAATATCGAATATAAAGATGAAGTAAGATTATCTTACTGAAGTTTTAGACCCTGCTTCGTTGCAAGTTGTTCAGGAACTGAACCTTCAAGGTTATTGTTCTGAAGTAATCTGTTAAAATTCCAATAAAATCAATCGTTTATTAAAAAATTATGTAAGAATCAAATAAGATTTTAGTTGAAATTATAAAATCGAATATTATATTATTTTAAGATCAAATCTCACAATATGAGTATTTTTATTGATTTTATATAAAAAAAATTCTATTATTTTTTAACTTAACGATCGAATGAAACATGATATTAACACAATTAGCGGTTTTACATATAATACTTACACTTCACGAAGAGAAGGAAGTTCCCCTAATGATTGAGGGATTTCCCCAGTAAAATTGTTGTTCTCCAAATGCCTTCCGTGGAAAACCATGAACAAAATACATAGATGTCAAATGCAATCAAATCAATTGAGGAAAAAAAAGCTACTCAAATTATGGTTTTAATTTCTCTACCGTACTTAAATTTGAAATTTAATCTCTGTATTCAATTTAGTATAATTTGGTAGTTCTATTTTTATAAATTTATTAGTCAATTAAAATAGTTAAAATAGTTAATTATTCTAGTTAAAATATTGATGTGGATTTTTTTTCTTCTTGAAAACACCATTTTCCAATCCATCTGTTGACTTGATTTTTCTTTTCTGATCTTGGAAGGTGTGTTTTCGAAAAAAATTCACACTATCATTTTGACGGAACAATTAACACTATTAACTATTTGGCCCAATTGATAATATTACTAAAATAGAGAGACCAACTTATGTCAAATTAAAATACAAGGACTAAATTAAAATTTTGAGTATAGTGAACGTATTAAAACATAATTTAACCAAATAAGAACATGTAAGAGGGGACATTTTTGTCAAAGAACATACAAAGTTTCAAGCTTAAGCAAAGAATTCATTTCGGGGATCGAACCAGAGAATTTATTTCCCCCTAACCAACTGCAAACAAAAAAATTCAGTTAACGAATTAATGAATATGATACTAATTGACTTACTTGATTTAACCAATTATTTTTCTCAATTAAACAATTTTACTTAAATTTTTTTGTTTTAATTAATTTCCAAAATTTTAAAACCGAACCAAATGAATGCACATCTCTAACATAATGGAAGAAGCTAGTCTACTTACAGATGGTGGAGTGCAGATAAATTGTCTATAGTTAGAGGTAGAGTGCCAGATATCCCAGCATTTGAAAGATCCCTTCATATCATCAAGAAATTAAAAGGAAGTTAGCACATTTTTTTAGATATTATGCTTATTCATACTCAAATACGAGTGTTGAATATAGGTATGTGCCTTCGTGTTTCATATAAGTATGTTCAAAATTTTTGAGATAATATAGTTTTTAGCTTCTGAATTTGATAACCAGGTTCATTTTGGTACCTATGTTTTTTTATTCAATTCGGTACATGAACTTGACAACTAGATATATTTTTAGTCCCTAAACTTATATTTTGTTAAGATTTGATGATATGACTAGTGCTTTTAGAATGAGACTAGATTTTGATCGTTTGGACTGATTGAACCAAGAACCAACCAGTATACTGGTTCAATCAAAGAGGTTGAATTGATTGAATAAAAAACCGTTCAAAAATTAGTATAAAAAAAAGGACAAAAACCAGTAGTTGAATCGATTTAATATTTTTTCTATGAAATTTTAATTAGTTAATTATTATTAGTTTAATAGTTGAACTGATCAAACTGATTGAATCGAGAACCGATAGTCTGATTGATTCAATCATTAGTCCAATTATTAAAACACTAGTCCCTCTAGGATTATATCATATCATTACTTGAAAATTAGGCACAATCTCATAGTGTAATGCCGTCAAACTATTATATTTTCAAGTTCAATGATCAAAATAAATTTAGTTTTCAAGTTTAGGTACCAATATAGATAAAAAAATATACAAATACCAAAATATACCTCATTACCAAGTTGAGTAACTAAAAATTAGATATGAATGTTAGAAACATTGCACTCTCAAGATGAGAACCTAAGTTCGAATCTTCAAGATAATATTATTGAGATGTACAACTACAAACCTCAAACATGAAACGTAAAATAGACATGCATAATATAAAAAAAATGAAAACTCGAAATAACTTACAAAGAGATAATTCTAGCAACTGTATCTTTTACGGAACAAGAAACTCCGGTCCATGAGTTTTCTTGGGGCAAGCATGGATCACCTACCCAATCAAGTGGAGGGTTGTCGAGGTTTCTAGCCAGTTCCTCCATTACCGCCACTAGGAAATCCAAAAAAGCATTCGTATTATTAAAATTAGTAAAAAATATCACTAAGTTAAAAAAACTCGACTTTTCGTGTTTTAAAATGAATAAAACAAATATCAGTAAAAATAAAGTATCATGAAAATCTTTGTATTAGGAGTTACAGATTGTATTTTTTGCCATTTACTAAAAAATAGACAAATTAGACATGTATGTTGGATCAATGAGCAAACGGGTCATTCTATTAAAAATTCCATCTATTGCTACTGTTAAAATTGGTCCTTGTATGCTAGAATGAGTAGAATCCACATGTAACTGTCTAGTTATTCTTTCCATCATACCAGTTTTTAATAGTAGAAATAGATTAAATTTTTAACAGAAAGAACTAATTTGCTCTTTGGTCTAACGTATAAGGACTTATTTGCCTATTTTTAAAGTAAGGAACTAAATGTAATCTAACTCCTAATACAAAAACCTCTACGATACTTTTACCAAGAAAAATCAAAATCCAAAACACGACAATGATTAAATTGATCAATTCTTTTTCATATCACTTTAAATACGTTATGCATTGCATTTTGGATGCTATTAACGTGTTTATGTTAATTGGGTGGATACAGTTGATTTTGGGTTGGATCAATTTGGGTATTAAACAATCATTTCGGTTTGGGTTGTTTCAAGTTCCAGTAATTCAAGTTAAAGGCTCAAAATTTCAAGTTGAGGTCATAGGGGTTCAAATCATTTCAAATTCTACTCACTTCATATCTATCTAGATTGTTTTGAGCTCTAGTCTATCTAGGTTTGGGTTAGTTTGAGTTAGAATTGATAGGTTATTTATAGGTAAAAGTATCATAACGACCATTATATTAAGAAGCAGATTGTATTTTGCCTCATTTATTAAAAAAATAAGTAAATTAGTTCATGTACTTAGGTCAAAGAGCAATTTGGTCATTTCTGTTAAAAAATTCATTCATCTATACTATTAAAAGCAGGCATAATTGATAGAATAACCAGATAGTGACACTTGGTGTGTCACGTGTACCTCATGCTAAGGTATAAGTACCAACTCTTAACCGTAGAAATAGATGTAACTTTTAATAGAATCGTTAATTTACTCTTTGATCTAATAAGAATAATTTGCATTTTTTCAATAAAAAGCTCCTAAAATAAGTACCTCTATGATACTCTTACTTTTGACAAATTTTTTTGAGAAATAATATCTTTGTATCCATATTCAACTATTAAACGTAGGGGAAAAAAAACTACCATCTTTTGCAAGAGTCCTTCTACCAAAAGGCAGAATCTGGTAAACTTCACCGGCATTGATCAACGGCCCGGCAGAACTTTTAGCGTCAGGAGTCAAGGTAATTGTAGTCGGCCCCGACAATGGCCACGCCGCTGAATAAATCGTCACGCCGCCAGTTGAGACATTAAGATTATTGTAAAAAGTCTTCCCATTTACCGCAACACTGAACACTCTCCAAGCATTGGCGCTCGCCGCCCGATTGTCTTGGAAATACAGTGAAACATAGTATCTAGTGCTCTGAAGTGATCCTGACGGCCATTGAATCTCGAGTTTTTTCCCCACACCTCCGGCGGTCGCCTTTGAGAACGCTTTCTCCGGTGGCTTGTTCCAAAAATCCGAACTGCTTACAATTGTTTGGGTCGAAACGACTTCATTCTTGTCTGTGAATGGTTGCCATAATCGGTAGTATGGATCATCTGGAAAGCTAGGTTCAAAAGATAACACATTAACCACACGAAAAAAATCTTTTGAAGCTTATAATATTATCTTTCATGTGCTGTACAAAATCAAAGTGTGAAATTAACATGAGGACTTTGTATTCCAAACCGATACCCCGGTCGGTTCTTGGTCCAACCGACCGGTCCTTTCCGACTCCAAAAATACTGATCATTACCTTATGCTATCTTCATTCCCAAACGCACTTCTCGCAACAGCGACCAATGCTTGGGTACGAAAATCAGTAGAATTATACATGGAATCCTCTAACGAGAGCACTTCAATGGCGGATATAAACGGGCTTGAATTCGCCGCCGTTTGATTACTTCTCGCCACGCAAACACTCAACGTCTTCGCATGAGCTCCGATGATAATCTCATAATACGACGACATCCCGTTGGCGTAATCCTCCGTCGTGTTCACCACGCTCCATTTTGTTCCTCCGATGATCTGATCAAACACTGGCGGCTGTTTCCCTCCATCGAAACCTCCGTAAAAATAAATCGTCCTCACCAAGTATTTCCCTCCCCTTATCACTTGGAACGTATAGCAATATTTCCTCGCCGATTTCTGGGGAAAATATCGTAGCGTGGATAGGATCGGCAGCAAATCATTGCTTTCGAGAGTTGTTTTGTTCCCAACGTTTATAAAGCCGTCGTCGGGGATGTAACTGAGGCTGGTGTCGGGTATTGACTGTTTTGTCGACGAGCCACAGCTTACCAACGTGCCTGCATATATCAATGTCGGCCATGCATGCATGCATGTACGGGACAATTAAAAAGGCACACAAATATTTGCATAAATCAAGCTTTCTTACTTGGTCTTGGGTGTTAGTGTCCAACACTAGTATGATTAGACTTTTTTCTAATTAGGGGTAGCAAGGGGTGAAAAAAATATATTTTAGGGGATTAAAATGAATAATAAATTTTTTAGGGTAAAAAATAATTTTATCAAATTTTGACTTGTGATTTCATAAATTTTGAAGTTATTATATAATCAATTTACCATTTTTGGGGCTTTGGCGTCCCTTGGTTAAAATGGTTAAATAGCTCTTTTAGTCCTTTTAAAAAATTATATTTTAGTTTCATTGTTTTAAATATAAATTTTATGCCTTTGCCCCCAAGAAATTTTAATTTTATTTCGAACCCTAACACAATTTTGGCTTTGCCCCAATCCTAAAGAGATTTTGCATCACGGATGAAGCCAAAATTCAGTATTGAGCATCAAAATAAAACTGTTAAAGCTTGGAGAGACCAAAAGTAAAAAGAATTGTGTACAAAGGGCTTAAATTGAAAACTTTATAACTGAAAGGGACTAAAGTTAATATTATACCGCTTTATAACTCCAATCATTGGCTACCCCTTAACTAAGCCTTTTGCTTTGCATGTATTATTAATTTTCGCAACCATTTCTTAAGAAATATCTTAAAATTCAAATATTAACATCTCCCCAATCTATTTCTCTATTAACAATGGTGCCATTAGTAAAATGTGTTAATATGTACAAACATATGTTATATATGTATGTATGTATGCATGCATGCATGTATTTAATGCTTACCTCTAGGCTGAGAAGGGGACGAATGGGCCAAAAAGGGAATGCTAACCAGCCAAAGTAGGAAGATGGGGAGAGACATATTTGTGAAGGGCATGAAGATTAACCCTTCAAAAAAAGATTTATCTTTTTTCTAAGGCATAAAAAAGAAAAGGTGAGGGGGGTATTTGGATGATTTTGTGTTTTACTTTTTGTTTGTTTGGTGGGAAAGAAAGAGAAAAAGAAAAGGGGGTATGCATGAAGATAGAAAATTTTCAATTTTCAAAAGAATCCATGGTGAAACATGGTTGACCAGGTCAATGTCATCCTCAGTCCACTAATTTTGAAGCAATATGGTTGTTTTTGCATTTAATCCATCCATTATTAGTAGTTTAATGAGGTTATAAATAGAATAGGTTTATGTTCCCAGAAAAACCGAAAGGTAAAATTAAATTGTAAAATATTTTTTTTTGTTAAAATATAGCATAAGTCCTTATACTATTTAAAATTTTGGAATTTAATTTTTGTACTTTTGTTTATAGGAATTTAGTTTTTTTATCTTTCATATTTCAATATTTAGGTCAAATTGTTAACACTTTAATTTTTTTTATTAAATTCAAGTTAACTATAACGTCATTTTTTAATTGCATAACTACCAAGTGAATTTTTATTATTATTTCAAAACATCATACTAACAAATTTAGCAAAAAAATATTTAAAAGTATTAATAGTTGAACCTAAATTTTAAAATCTGAAAAAGTAAAGAAGCTAAATTCCTAGAAACTAAAAGCATAGGGACTAAATTCTAAAACTTCAAAAGTACAGATGCTTATAGCATATTTTAACCTTTTTTGCATTTAATGAAATATCAATGTTGTAAAAATTGGATTGGTGGTTGAACCGATCACATCATCAATTCAACAATAATTAAAAATTAAAAAAATACTAAAAATTCGTAAATTGATTCAATCGGTTAATCACTAATTTTTTATTTTTATTTTTATTTTTATTTACTGATTCATAACAATTTGCTCTATAAATTTAAGTAAATGATAAAATCAATTGAACCGTTAACTCAATTGATTAGTCTAGTGAAATTAAATTTACATTTACTCAAACCTTATTCCTCCTCCACCCTTTTTTCTTTCTTAGGTCTTGTCATTCCGGATTAATTGCACTAAATGTCTCTCAATTATCGCTAAGATTTTAAATTGATCATTAAATTTTAGTTAAGTTTTAAAGTATTTTTATTGTGTTAATCGTGTCATTCTGTTAACCTAACCTCAAGTTAGTTATTACTACAGCAAAACTGACTTTTAGCAGCGTTTTTTTAGGCCTTTAGCGGCGCTTTTAAGCGCCACTAAAACTATTTGTGGCGTTTTTGCAAGCGCCGCAAAAAACTCCTCTATAGATGGCGCCGCTAAATTTTGCGGCGTTTATTTAAAAAAACGCCGCTAAAGGTCCCGACCTTTAGCGGCGCTTTTCCCACAAACGCCGCTAAAGATCGGGACCTTTAGCGGCGCTTTTCCCACAAACGCCGCTAAAGGTCATAAAAATTTAAAAAATATATATTATAAATTATTGTAAAAGTCCTGAAAAATATAAAAAAAATTAAAATTCATTATCAAAATATTGAGAAGAAGAATAATCTATGATATAAATACATCTCGCCAAACAAAATACCGCACTTATCATACTACACCAGAAATCTAACAAAATACAAATAGAAATCTATGATTTATGACATAAGGTTCAATCTTCTTCAATTGCAGAGCTGCATGCGTAAGTCCCTTACCAAGTGAGGGGTCTCAGGGGGAGGCCTATATGGGCGTGTGAAAGGTTCCCCGGTAACAAAAGGGTGTTTGGAAGCCTGCACAATGATGTTAAAGCTCTTATGTTTCTTCATACTTAGTTGGAATAGCATGATAAGAAGTGCTCATGGGAAATTTCAAATACATGGAAAGGTGACCACCGTTTTGCCGGATCAAACTCAACTAGTCCCCTCAAGAAATCAATCAAAGCCAATCGTATCTGACTCTCTGTGATAGATTTATTATGCAGCAGCTTTAGTAAGTTATCCACAGACTACACACTAGAAAAATTTTCTCACCACTCCAAGCTATACATTCAATGTTGAAGTTAGATGCTAACCTTTAATGATATCTTCTTTAGGTAAGTTTTTTAGGTAAGGATAGCATGTAACTACTGCTTCAAGATTCTTATGATTGAAATACTCTTTTCCAAACAACGGTTTTTTTAACTCCCTCTGAACAGAAACAAGCAACAATTATATCAGATGAAAAACTTGACAAGAGATGCAACATGTAAATGAACAAGAACTAGTCACTAGAAATTTCTTACGGCTTCATATTCTTCTTCTATTAATACTTGGTAAGCACTTCTGCCACAAACTTCACTATTCCCTATAGGATTCTCCCGACGCACTTGAAGAACTTACTTATGTTTTTTGCCTTTGCCTCCTTTAGAACATAATCAGGGGGCTGCTCTCTACATGATAACCACATATAAAAGGCTGTTCGTAACAAGTGCAAAGATATGACTAACTGAATGAGAAATGACTAATGAGTGCTAAAAACAAATTTTAATTATATCTAAATGTAACCAGGTTGGTTTAGGATAAGTTAAAACAAGATGGAAATGAAAGTTTGTACAAAACCCTTCAAAAAGAAGTACGCATGAAGAATAAGAAAATAATAAACAGCATAATATTTATATTGAATGCAAGAAAATAGCAGAATAACTAAGAAACAGCAACTGATCAAACATAGTTCAAGAAAATCAAGTAGGAAGGGTCTTAAAGATATTTTGAACTTTTATGAATTAACTCAGCTAGATGAGCACATATTAGCAGAAGTTCTAATGCAATTTCAGTAAAAAGCATATTTCATTGGAATTTTCTCTATTTACTTGTTTTCGTAAGCATGAAAATTTTATTTTGGACAAAATTTTATTTTGTTTTCGTAAATTTCATTGGTTAAGATTCATAACCAGATTCTTACTTTGTACCTTAAGCATTCCTCACTCTTTTCCATCCTCCATACCAAGCAGAGCCTTAAGGACATTGAAAATTCTAGCACATCCTTCAAGGTTCTTATATACAAGAAATAAATTATTCACGTTGATCCTAAAATGCAGCATTAACTCACCCCTTATAAGGCACAGATCTCGTTCATAAGTATTAATGCCTATCTTGCCAATTCAATAGAGGAATCATCTTAGAGGATCTGACTTGTCATAATGATACTTTTATGTAGAACAAAAGAAACTGAAGAGAGAGAGGTAGACTGAACTTTCAATTTGTGATGTTGAAAAAATATTAGTGATCTGAAAAATCAATGCAAATTTTTGTTTCTCTTTCCTTATACATTTTTGTTTAGCATAAGGGAAATTTTTAGTATGAATGCCTACAAACTTGTCAAAGCATTAGATACACACTGCCTTGAATCTTGGAATTTCTAAGATAGACAAAAAAATAAGAGACAGAGTGAGTATGAAATTTGATAATTGCATACGCTTATTTAATGATAAGTGAAATTCTCCTATTTGGACACAATAAGATCTGCTCGGTTATAAGATCAACCAAAGAAAAGCTATACATAAAATCAGTCGCAAGAAAATGATGCCTAGAAATACTGACAAATTGTTAGCCAGAGATATGTATGACCATCAAAGCAAGAGGCATACCCAAGAATTTCAACCATTCGCCTTAGAAGATCAAATTCTGAAGCACCTGGGAATAATGGCAGCCCAAGAAAGAGTTCAGCAACTATGCAGCCAAAGGACCACATGTCAATAGCTGTTGTATATCTAATCAAGTGGTCAAGGTTCAAACTAGAACTAACGATCAAGACCAAAGACAAAAATCAGAATTAGGGAATATAATCATCAAAGACAATAATGAATCACAAGAACTGAATATTTTAAATAGACATTTTCTAATTATTACTGCCAAAGGCTTGAAACATGACTAATTTAGGTAGTTGCAGCATGCTAAAAAGAATAGCAATATGAATCTTCTACGTCATTGCTCCAAAAAAATCTTCATATAGAAATACAAAGATGAACCTTTCAAGGTTTAATCCACAGAAGATGTGACTAATATAGAGTGCTGGACTAGAACTTCTGTGGAATAAACTCCAAAGGTCATTTTTTTAAACCTCAGGATTCAATTGATCAAACAATGTTCTGCTGAAGTTATTCCACTGAAGTTCAAGTCCATACCAGCATGATCCACCAAAAGACAAAGGCAGTAAGCAAAACCAATAAATAGAAAAGAAGGCTACAAATTCAAGTCAAAAGGATGCTGATATCCAAGAAGAACTTCAGGAGATCTATAATACCGGCTCTGCAGAAAAAAATAGGAAAAAGAGTCATAAGACCCTCCGCAGTATGATAACAGTGAACAGTACGCAGTGATAGTATCTAGTAAGATACTGCAGATATATTTAACCAGACTGCCAGTTCCGAGTAGCACCTATCCATTCCAAATCAAAGCAGTTCTCAATAGACCTTAAATTTAACTCATCTTCATCAAGCACATTATTTCCACCTACGATCTAAAGTATGAAGGTGTAAAGAAATATCACTTACAAGCCCAGACTTCTAATTCTCAATTAAAACTGTAAATCTTTCCAGCTGTACGGAAATTAACCCTAAATCTATGAACAATGGAATAAAAAAAGAACATTACTTTCTTTCCTGAAAAATTAAAATCAGAGATCATGGGAAACTAAAATTAAGAAGAAAAAAGACCATAAAACATTCTTAGTCGGACACCTTAGAATTAAATATATTAAATAGATATTGATCTTCGTTGTTTCTTTCAAATTCTTTTCTCTCATCCCTTAAACATACTCATCAATTATCCCAAAATTAAACGATAGAAAAACCCTAAAGCAGGAACCCTTAAGTTCTCGATCATGTAATGGAGCAGAAATATAGATAAATCAACTGCCATTTTCAAGTCGGAAGCGACAGTGTGAAACCTTCTTTCAGTGGACGGTTGCTTAAATTTCAAAAGAGATTCGAGCATCATTACAGACCGAAACAAGAACATTGACGAAGCAAACAAATAAATTTAAAAAAGAAGAAGAAAGACTAACCTCAAGCGCTTTCGGACGGTGGAGAAAGAGCAAGAGAGTAAGAGTTTTATTTTGGGGGAAAACTTGGGAAAAGGGCAAGCCACTGACTTTACGTATAGAAACACTTATGAATCTTAAGAAAATCTCATATAGAAACAGCTTAAAGGAATGAAATAGCAGAAATAAGGTAACATAAAATCCTACAAAGGAAATTGATAAACAGAAAAGAATGAAAAATAAAAGAAAAAGGAAAACATTTTGAATCGTTGTGTAGAGTTGGAGGGATGTCAAATTTTGGGAGGATTAGAGGCCGGATCTGTAAAATCAATTGAAACGGTGCGTGGTGGAAACAATTGAAACGGTGCGTGGTAGGAACAATTGAAACGGTGAGTTTTGAATTAGTAATTCATCAACAATTTATGTATTTTAGCTTCGAAAACTTTGAAAGGCCATAACTTTTCGCTCGATTGTCCGATTGAGATGATTTTTTTTTGATTTCGAATAAATTTTCGAGATCTATGCGCTGACAAACAGCCAAAGGCGGTTTGCCGCACTTTTTGTCAAAAAAGATTTTTTTCCCTCTAAATTTTGATATTTTCGGTTTAAAATTCAATTTTAAAACATTCAAATCATTATTTCCTTACTTATTTGAAGTAAACACCGGATTTTTTTACAGAATTATTGTATTATTTTTTTAATTTGACACGTGTATGGAATAGGTCCGATAAATCATTAGAGCGTAACGTAATATAATTAAGATAATAATAATACTCCTATAATATAACAATGAGTTAATTTAGCTTAGTTGGTTAAGTTTGCTTGCTCTTTACCTTAGTACCTGCGTTCAAATCTCGTTGTTAGCAATTTTGAATCTTTTTTGTACCCCTCCGTACCTTGCTCTTTTTTGTACTTGCATTTATTATTTTTAATCAATTAACTCTTCAATATTACATTAATATATATTATTAGTACAATAATATAGACGGATTGACAATTTGAGCTACATATTACAGTAATACATTAACATTAATATACAGGCACATAATACATTAATATATATTATTAGTACAATAGTATAGAAGGATTCACAATTGATATACGGGCACATACATAATTTGAGCTACAATATTATGAATATTAAATCGCTAAAGCTAAAATTTTAGAATTATTGTATAAATTTTAAAATTTAATAAGTGTAAAGGATAGGTGCAATAAATTATACATAATACAAGATTTGTGTTTTTAAGATATTATTAGAATAAAAATATATCTTATACAAAAATAATGATGGTACTAAAATATACAAAAATATTGCACATAATTTATTCCTTGTTTCACTGTATTAATCTTACAATGGTATTTCTATATATTCATTTTTTTTTGCACTTCAATTTTGTTTTCCTTTATTGTTTCATGTTCACTTGAATGTGTACATTTGTCCACTTTTCAATTGTTTAATATATTCAAATTAAGATTATCTCTTTTACAATTATATAAGAAATCATTTAATATATAAATTAAAAAATACTAATTAATCTAAACCCTAAACCTCTTAACTCCTATCCCATAAACACTAAACCCTAAACCTTTAACCATTAACCCCAAACCCTTACACCTTAAACTTTAACCCTAACCCCTAAACCTTAAATCATAATCCCTAAACCCATAATTCATCATAAACCTTCAAATACTAGTTAACTCTTAAACCTTAAACCCTAAACCATATATCTTAAACCATAGTTAACTCATAAACCCTAAACCATATATATTAAACCATAAACCATAAACTATAATGATAATTAATTCGATATTTTAAATTCAATACTATCTCTTTTACGATTATATAAGAAAATATTTAATATATTGTATAACCATAAATTTTAATAATTATTGTTTTAGGGGTTATAGATTAGTGTTTATGATTTTTTTGGGTTTAGGGGTTATATGACTTTTAGCGGCGTTTTTCCAAAAGCGCCGCTAATGCTCTGGTTTTTAACGGCGTTTTTCCAAAAGCGCCGCTAATGCTCTGGTTTTTAACTGTGTTTTTCCAAAAGCGCCGCTAATGCTCTGGTTTTTAGCGACGCTTTGCCAAAAACGCCGCTAATACTCTGATTTTTAGCGGCGCTTTGCCAAAAGCGCCGCTAATGCTCTGATTTTTAGCAGCGTTTTTCCAAAAGCGCCGCTAATGCTCTATTTTTCGCGGCATTTTTGGTAAAAACGCTGCTATTGCTCTATTTTTAGTGGCGTTTTTGGTAAAACGCCGCTATTGCTATGTATTTTACAATTTTTACGACATTTTTTGATAAAACGCCGCTAAAGCCCTATTTTCATGTCAATTTAGGTATGAAACAAGAACATAATTAAAATACATGAATTAAATCGTAAACATATATGAACCTATCTCATGGTCAAATTGGATTTGAGTAGATATATACATGTTTACAATTTAATCCACGTATGTCATCCATATTTGAGTTGATGTTTACTGCTAAATCTAATTCCTAGGTTGGAAAAAGGACTTGACCGATATGATATTGATACTTTAAGGATTCAATTAAAACGTTTTGAAGGTTTTGGATCAATTTAGAGTTTGAATAATAGTTTGAGGTCGTATAATGTTATTAATGTTTCCTTTCTTTTTCCCATAAAACGCACCGTATTGGTCTTATAATGGAGCTTTGACGATGAAGCTAAAACCCTAGCTTCCATATCCAAGCTTCTCTAGTTGCCAAGTGTTTTTGCAGAGCAGAAATGAAGGTCTTTGAAATCAATGGCAACACTCTCTCGCTTGCCCTCTTCGCTGATGTCACCAATTCCAAGTACTTTCTCCCTTTCTCTATCTCAACGCCTTTATTTTGTGGTTTAATGAAAGATTTATGCACTAGTTTCCAAATTCTTCTTTTTTTTAAAAAAAAAACACGGTTTTAAATATTGCTAAACTCTCGAATTTTGTTAATAATTGAATGAAATCATGAATTATTTGATCTGTTTTAGCCAATATGAGATATTTTTGGGTTTCAATTTCTTATTTCCATTGGCGTGTTTAGAGTATTTGGGAATTTCTCACTCCAATACTGTTTATATTTATATATATTAACATTGAGTGATTGATAATGGTGTAATTGAGTGGAATTGAGCTAAAACTATAAGAAAGCTCGAGCTCATTTTGAAATTTGAGCTTTGAATCTTGTCTAATCGAGCTTCGTTTTTAAATTTCGAGCTTAATTCGAGATAAAATATTCGAGTTTTTTTATATGCTAGCATTGGATGATTGATAACAGTGTAACTGAATCTAGCCAAGCTAAAACCGTAAGAAACTCGAGCTCATTTCAAAATTTGACGTTAGAATCTCGGCTTCAGTTCAATTAGAGATAAATATCAAGCCACTTGAGCTCGCTCGAGTAGGTTTGCTTACCTAGGAAAAGATGAGCTTGATTCCCTAGCTCGACTTCAAGCTCGATTATTTATACTCAAGTTTGAATTTGAGTTGAAAATTCTCAATACTAATTGAAAAAGAAAACATATATAATAACAATAATAAAAGCTTAACTCTAAGAAGTATCAGAATACTTGAATTTGGTTAGACTCAACAATGACTGAGCCGAGTTCAAGTTCTTTTGAGAAGACACGTGAATAGTTTGCAAGCAGAGTTGTCTCGTTTATGCCTCCCCCCCCCCAAGTAATTAACTTTGACCAATTTGATGCAAAATGCCTTGAGACTTCGTTTATAAACTGAGTTCCTAAATTTTGTTTGTGATCTTGCAGGGAACTCCTAGACTCTATGCAAGCCGGAACACTTGATCCTGAAGTTGCGTTTCTTAATGCATCACTTGTATGAATCCCGAGTTTATAGTTTCTGTCTACTTACAGATACATATATGCATATATGTATATTCATATAGTTTCTCTGATTTCATGTGTATGGATGATCGACACAGATTCCAGATGTTTTTCCAGTTCTAGCAGCAGCTCATAAGACACTTATTTCCAAGTCACGTGAGTCGTTGACTACACGAACACTCCATTCCGAACTTGTTTACAATTACTCTGGGTCTAAGCATGTAATCTTCTTGAACCATTTCTGACTCTGTAGTTCATTACCTGATTTTCTGTTATTTCAATATTTAACAACTGAGAAAACGATGATTGTTTCCAGATCACCGAATCCCTGAAACGTTGTGGTATTTCTGAAAGTTCAAGTTATGTCCTTGCCGCTCGATTTAACGCTTCTCCCGATGAGGTAATACTACATCGTATGCATCTTTTGTGTTGAGCTATTCACTGAGTTTCTTTTCGTAGATATATCCCATCGGTTACATGTTAACGATTGACTAAAATTCTCATAGATGAAAGCTGTGGAGAAGCTTATCAATGGAAAAGAGATCGATTTAGATGAGTTTGAAGGAAGAGCAGACCAAGCTCAGATACAAAAGGTTTGCGACATCGATCTCAATGTTTCGTTGCTCTCCTCACATTTATCTTTCTGATGGTTGGTTTATCATTTTCGGGTTTTCTTCAGCACTACAAAATATCCGGCCCAGAGCTAGGCATATCCACTCTTGCAGATGCAATAACATGTCGAATTGCTGCTCGAGATGCTTTATGAGATGGTGAGTTCCCATAATGTTTTGTTGTTTTTTCGTTTGGAATATGCATCTCCCCTGTGTCATTTCACCAGGGAGATAAGTGTTCTATGATTACAATCAGAGGCGTAGCCAGAAGGGACACCTCCCGGTGGCCAAATGGTAGAATTGCAATATAAGGCTCTCTAATAAGTAAAACATTAACTTTAAGCATTTTAAGCCTTTAGTAAATAGAAAATTTTAACTTTTGGCCCCTCTAAAAAATGAATAATTTAATTTAAGTATTTTTAGCATAATAATTTTAACTTTGCCCCTCCCTCCCAAAAAAAAAATTATAGTTTTATTTTGGCCCCCTAAACAAAATTCCTGGCTTTACTCCTGATTACAATGCAGATTTCAGAAGGCATTGCTTCTTAGACAAAAATGGAGCGGAGAGCAAAGAAATGTAAATGCCAAGGTATTTATTGTTAAAACTGTTCTTATTAGTTAGAATATGATAAAGGCTTGGAGAATGATACTTGGAAATTATGGTAATGTAATTCAATGTATTCTAAAATTCAAACTTATGTTATTCCGATTTTTTTTCTTTAAATATTTATGCTCGTATTCATGTTCAATAAATATTTAGATATTAGTATGGTATGATCCTTCGAATATATAAAAGAATTTAGGGGAAAAGACCTGCATTACATACATATTTGTACTTGATACCATCAAATCCACGTAGTATAGTAGAAAGGGTTAATTGCATCAAATATCTCCTAGCTATTGTTCAGGGGTGTAATGGAGCGAAGCCCCAAATAGTGGCAAGCTCATGCTCGACTTGAACATCAATTCCTAGCCTTGAGCTTGGCTCGAGATAATCAAGCTACTCAAGCTCGAACTCAAATTAAGATCGTTCATATTCAAGCTCAAGTGTGTTCATAATTAACCTCTTTCTATATAATAAGAATAAAAAAGTCATAATAAAAAAATATATTAAAATGAAGAGCTCAGATGATGGTAGCTCGAGTTTAGCTTCATAATTATTGAATTGAATTTGAATTTTTTTTTTTGAAACTCGAATAACTCGGAGCATCAATGTCTTTTTAAATTTTAAAACATTCTAATTGTGTGTTCAAAGTATTAGTATTTATCAATTATGTCATTTTGCCTGTCTAGTCATTAATTTAGGAGCTAAATGTTGGTTATGTATGTGTACCTATACCATGGAGGACTTGACTATGGCAAAGACGGTGTCGATAAATTAGTAGTAGTGTTATTTTTTTAACGCATCAAATTCAAAATATCTATACAAAAGTTCACATTAGTTTTCAATTAGATTTACGTATTTTAAATGTGTTTTATGTTAAATTTGAGTTAGAATTTAGTGTCTAAGAATTTAATTGTTACGTTACTAATGTTTTGAGGACTAAGGACCAAGGATGCTCTCATGCCATCTTTGAGTCTGATTGTTGTGATGTTATTGTCATCTTTTATTCCCAAATTTCTTTATCGAAAAAATTGAAATTTTTTTAAGGTTGATACTAATGTAGAATTTGAGTCATAAGTTAAAGGACATTGATGTAATTAATCCTATTTTAGAGTTAAAAAAAGGAAAGAGTAAATTGTTACTAAATTATTAGTAAATTTATATTTTAGAGTTTCAAAAAGTTTTTCCAAAATGGCTACTGTCTTACTGAACTATTCAAAATTTTTTTATCAAAGTCACTCGGTTAAAATTGTTGATGTATGACCTTTCTTGCATCGTCTTCATCAATCTAAAGTTTTCTTTTCCTTTTACCTTTTATAGTTTAGATTTTTTTTATGAAATAATTTTGAACATTACGAATTTACAAATTAAAATTTAAGCAGTTTGTTTTCAGTCTTTGACATTGATTGTCAAGTCAATTTAAATCTAAGATATGTTTTACTTGAATAGGTATTACTTATTTTATTATACCAATTATTGAATTGTCTCTTAGAGCTTGTTAATAGAGCTTTTTGACGATTTAAATAAAACTTTCAAATAATTTAAGGACTCAAATAAAATTTTAGAATAGTTTAATGATCATTTTGTAACTTTAGAATAGTATAGCAACCTTGAGAGTAATTTACCCGAGGGAAAATCCAAAGCTTTCATCATGTTTTGGAGTTTCTCGAACGCGATTCAAACGCGTATTAACTGCTAACTTTTTAATATTCGGCCTTTTTGTAACGCGACACGGTTGCCTACATTTGCGTACTATCCAAAGTTTCCAGCGTCGCATTTTACTTCGCTGCTAAGATTTCGCTCCACGTTACATTAACGCTAAGTAGCTAACCGCTAACCGATAATATCCGGTTACTTTCCCAACTACTCAAAAGCATTGTGCATTAATTAATTTTATAATTTTTAACTCCATTTATATCATTAATTTGTTAGTTTTAAATTTTATTTTTTGAAATAATAAAAGATAAAAATATCATTATATTAATATTTATTATTTTATTAAAAATATTTTTTAAGTAATTTTTTAATTTAGTTGTTGTTAATTTAATTTGTGAAACTAATTCAATTAATTATATTATATGAGTGTAATTTTATTATTAAATTTAGCTAATCTTTTTTGCTTTTCACTTATTAAAAATAAAAATACCACCAAAAATATTTCAAATTCAAATTCCTAACTTTTTTAACCAAGTCCCTGTTATTTTAATAAATACAGAAAAAAAATAGAAGAGTCTAATAATTCATTCACAAATAAAATAATAAAAAGCAAAATAAAATAAAATAAAGAAAACAAGAACAAGATGTATTAACCGGTACTAGCCGGTGACTAAAGTGTCAAAGTCGGATCTATAAATACTGTAATCGCCTCTTTCCGTTTGTTTGAAATCTGCCATCGGCAAAATCATAAAGCTCTCACAAGTTTCGAATTTTGCTCTTTAGTCCCTCAATTTATATTTGAAATTCACCAAGGTTCTAAAATGGGCACTGCTCAAAGCAGGGAAGATCGGATCACGGATTCAGAATCCGATGAAGACTATGAAGAAGAAGAAGAGGAGGAGGAGCAATACGACGACGCTTTAAGCGATCATCAAAACACTCAATCTTCATCTTCAACTTCAACTTCTTCAGGTACTCAAAAAAGCCTCGACGATATCGATGCTAAGCTCAAATCCTTGAAATTGAAATACAATTCTCAGCAATCAAGCCCTAATCTCAAAAACCCAGTGAAGCTTTACCTTCATATAGGCGGGAACACACCCAAAGCGAAATGGGTAATCTCTGAAAAGCTCACTTCTTATAGTTTCACTAAGGAAAATGGTGATAATGATGAGAATTGTTGGTTTTTGGAAGTAGGAACGAAAGTTAGGGTTAGGGTTTCGACTGAAATGCAATTGAAAATGTTTGGGGATCAGAAGAGAGTCGATTTTGTGGATAAAGCTGTTTGGGCTTTGAAGTTTTTAAGGGATGAAGAGTATAGGAATTTCGTTACTCAATTTCAGAATTGTTTGTTTGAGAATGTTTATGGTATGGAAGCTAGTGAAGAGAATAAGGTTAAGGTTTATGGAAAGGAATTTATTGGGTGGATGAAACCCGAGGTAGCGGATGATTCCATGTGGGAAGACGCGGATGATCTGAGCTCGGGTTCAATTCCGGTTAAAGGGAATCGAGAGTTGATGGAAGAGTTTGAAGAAGCTGCTAATGGAGGTGTTCAAAGTTTGGCTTTAGGTGCATTGGATAATAGTTTCTTGGTTAATGATTTGGGTGTTCAAGTTTATAGGAACTTTAACCGTGGGATTCATGGGAAAGGAATTTGTGTTAAGTTCGACGCTGGTGGTTCGAGAATCGGAGGAAGTCCGTCGAGTTCGACTCCCAAAAAGGCTTTGCTAATGAGGGCCGAAACAAATATGATGCTTATGAGTCCAGAGAATGAAGGGAAACCTAACGCAACAGGGCTCAAACAGGTTGATATCGAGACAGGGAAGATTGTCACAGAGTGGAAGTTCGAGAAAGACGGTGCCGATATCACAATGAGAGATATCACTAACGATACCAAAGGGTCGCAATTGGATCCCTCAGAATCGACATTTTTGGGTTTAGATGATAATAGGTTGTGTCAATGGGATATGAGAGATCGAAAAGGGATGGTTCAAAACATTGCCACAAGTGATTCACCTGTTTTGCATTGGACTCAAGGGCATCAATTCTCGAGAGGGACAAATTTTCAGTGCTTTGCGAGCACAGGAGATGGATCAATTGTGGTCGGATCACTTGACGGGAAGATTCGGTTGTATTCGAAGACATCAATGAGGCAGGCCAAGACTGCATTTCCCGGTCTCGGTTCACCGATCACTCATGTGGATGTTACCTATGATGGGAAGTGGGTTTTGGGCACAACTGATACGTATCTGGTCCTCATTTGCACTCTATTTACAGATAAAGACGGGAAGCCAAAAACCGGGTTTAGTGGTAGAATGGGGAATAAAATTCCAGCACCCAGATTGTTGAAGTTGACTCCTCTGGATTCACATCTAGCTGGGAACAATAATAAGTTCCATGGTGGCCATTTCTCATGGGTAAACATCGAGACTGACCTTTATTTAATTGCTTTCTGCTTCATTGTTTTTCACTTTCCAGTTTTGTTTAGGGTTTACAGTTCTTGTTTAGGACTTAGGATTCACATCTATGCTCTAATTTTTGTTTAGGGGTTAGGGTTTTGGGGTCTGATGTTTAGTGTATTAGGTTTTATTTACCTTTATCACTTCCGACCACTTTACCTATAAGCTACTAAGGTACGATCAGAGATTAGATCTTGTAGAGTTCAATTTCCGTTCTTGATCCATGACCAAAATGAATGGTCACTATGAACTTGAATTTCCTTTTCTAAGCTATTGAAGAACGATCGGATATTAGATCTCGTAGAGTTTAGTTCCCGTTCTTGATTCATGACCAATATGAGCAGTCTCTATAACTCGAATATCTGAGCTATCGAGCGACAATGGATATGAAACGGTCATTATGAACTTGAGAATTTCCTTTTCTAAGCTATCGAGCGACAATGGGAGATTAGATCTCATAGTTTGATTCCCATTCCGAATCCATGACCTATAGTACCAGTCACCATGGACTCGAAGTCGCTCAGGCTAGGCCTTTATGCATGTTTTATATTGAGTATAAAACAGAGTCTCCCTAGACATGTGATTCATTAACGTTGGATAGTTTAAATGATCATTTACGTTGCTTCTTTTCGATTTTCGTAACTTCAATACTACATGACATTCATCACTTTCGGAACTGACCCACTTATCGAACTCTCTTTCTCAGGTCACCGAGAACGGTAAACAAGAGCGACACCTAGTTGCAACCGTGGGGAAATTCAGCGTGATATGGGATTTCCAGCAAGTGAAGAACAGCGCTCACGAATGCTATCGGAATCAACAGGGTCTCAAGAGCTGTTATTGCTACAAAATCGTATTGAAGGACGAATCTATCGTAGAGAGTCGATTCATGCACGACAACTTTGCCGTTAGTAACTCACCCGAAGCTCCGCTGGTTGTGGCAACTCCGATGAAAGTCAGCTCTATCAGCCTCTCTGGCAGACGATGACATTTGCCCAAGTAGAGGATATTACTTTTCAAATACGTATAGAGAAACTTATCCATATCTGACATTCGCTCACATCATATGCTTTGTGTTTGTATTAAATTTTTTTTTTCCATTCTGCATCTTGTAATTGGTTAAAAAGCTTATCCATATCTCACATCATATGCTTGGATTGTTGAACAACAGTGTGATTGTTTTTCTTTTCACATCATCTTGTAAATAATATATAGTATATGAGTTTCTCTTTCATCTATTTCAAGCCTTGTCTTAAATTTAACTTAATTTTTGTTGTAGGAATATTTTTTATTGTTAATTATATTACTGATATTAGAATAATAATTTATTTATATTATTATATGATAATAATAAAAGTAATATTACTTAATATGATAGTATATTAATGTGAAATTAATAAATTTAGTTATATCTTTCAAAAATTCAATTTAAATAAAATATTATTAATTAATAATATTATAATTTATAAAATCATTTAATATAATTAGATAAATTAAAAATAATAAAAATTCAAGTTTTTTAATTTAATAAATATAATTTTAAATATAAAAATATGATTTTATTTTAAATATAATAAGTAGAGATAAATATCAAATTTATATATAAGCTTTAGTCTAATATGCAATTTGATACATAAAATTTAATTTGTTGAATTATATGCATGAAACTTGAATTGTAGTTCAATTATATACCAATTAAAAATACAATTATTGTATATTAATTGCCACTTAATTAGTATTACAATTATATACCAATTAAAACTAATATTTAATATGATAAATATATGCATTAACAATGTATTTTCATTTAGAATAACATCTAAAAAATTATAAGGAAAAAAATTATAGTTTAATGTTATTTAATAAGTATTGTTTCCGGCACCCAAAAAATATGATTATATTATGTCAATGACAATAAAATATTAAATGAATAGTTTTTTGTAGGTAAAATTTTGATTTATATTCGAATAATTAGTTATTTTATCTAATTTACTTACTATTTTATTATCGATTATTTTTTTTTTATTTTTAAAATATTATTTATTCTCTTGATTATGTATCAAATTAATAGACTTTATACATAATTAATTAATGATGCTTTGAAAATTTTGAAACTAAAACTTAATGGTACGAATCATAATAACTAGTATCGTTTCGATATTGATCATACCATTTAATACATGTTTTAATCCTAAATTAGTACTAAATAATTTATGTTCCGTTTTGATCAAAACTTATACCAGTTTTAGTTATTTTGACGCATTTTAACCTATTTTGACCGATACAATACGTTCTATGTATATTTTCACGTATTGATTGATACAACATTTTAATATTTAAACATTATTTTTAAATTTTATAGTTGCATATATGTATATAATATATTATATATGAAAAATATTTAAAAAGTACCGACAAAAACTAAAACGATATACCAAAATGTATTGGTACCAAAACAATGCCGATATATTCACCAATACGGTACTGATTAATACCATCCAAAAATTATAATCATTGCTCATCAACTATAACTTAGCAGTTCATCAATCTAAAATGAAAACATAATTCAAAAAGAAGCATTGGATGAAATTCATAACCTGCATGAGGCTGCCTTCGATCTTTGAGGAAATGTTCCTCAGCAAACCATCATCGATATCAGGAATCTGTCATCGGTGCTCGAAGATGAGATAACGGAAACCACCAGTCTTACACGAATATGACTTCGAACTTCGCGCAAGGGTTGTTTTCGATATGGTTCTTAAGATCAGCATCCCCTTTGAACTTGAATGTATATAAAGCCTGTCTTTGTGTCAACCCAAGAGGATATATTCTGTATACTTTTAGTTCATCTCCACCTCGAAGGCTTTCTGGCCTTTCCGGTTTCCAAATAGGAACGTGTTTCCGAAACTTGAAATGCGTGTGAACGGCAGCCTCCAAGGCCTTTAAGGTCATATTCCCGGACCTGCTCATCGATATTGGAAAAATAAGGATTTCGTCTAGTTTTGTCATCAATAAAAACAGTTTTGCAAACATTTTACTCGTTAAGGGGGGTCGGCTCTTTTTTGGAGAGAAGCTTTTGAAGTATTATCCGTCGAGAAGCTGACAGAACCCTCAAACGGAGGTATTATTCCTATTGTGTTTATACTCGGTTTAGTCTCAAGTTTTTGTCTCCCTATTTCGAGAAAGGGCGGTAGTGATCTTATCCACTAAGACCCTTTAAGGGTAGGGGTTCGAATCCCTCCGTGAACCCCTTTAGGGATTTTTGGGAGTAGGGAGACAAAAACCCAAGGCGAAAATCGAGCATAGACAACTTGGGAATAATACCTCCGTTCGAGGGTTTGATCGGCTACTTAGTGGACAACACTTCAAAGACTTCTCTAAAAACGAGAGCCAACCCCCCTTAACAGTACTAACATTAGTTAAGAGTACAAGAGCTATACTACCTTAAGAAAATAGAATCCATCTCAAACCTCCCTCGTTCTCGTACGTATAAATGATATACGGTTTCTGATCCTTTGTTACACTTGCAGGGACGTTTCTTGGCATCAGAATCCTTTTCTTCTTTCTCCCAAATGGCGGTTGCTATGTGAATGCACAAACGGCATGACGAATGAACCGCAGCCATATCGAGAAGAGCCTTGAAAGTATCGGTCGGGCCTTCTTGCTTCCACCTAAACCCATTGATATCTCATTGTTAACAAGATTCCGGTAAAAGTACCATGGATGTCCCTGAATTAGGAGTTAGATTGCATGTTATCCCCTTTACTCAAAAATGGGATTAATTAGTCCTTATACATAAAATAAAAGAGCAAACTAATTACTTCTGTTAAAATTTCTATCTATTTCTACTGTTAAAAATTGGCGTGACTGACAAAATAATCAAACATATGTGGTGTGTTATATGTACCTTATTTTAATATATTCTGATGTATAGAGACCAATTTTTAATAGAAGAAATGGATAAAAATTATAATAAAAAGACTAGTTTACTCTTTAATCTAATGTATAGGGACTAAATGAAATTCAACTCCTACTCCTAATATAAAATATAAGAACCTCCATGGTACGTTTACCACAAGATTCCTCGTGAAGAAATCAAATTATAATTCTGGCCATTAAAGAAACAATTTCCGTAAGGTAACGTATTCACCTTAATAATCGATTATAAGCGTCCGGGTTTCCTGCAAGGTACTTCATTTGTTCTGCAATGGACCGAACATCCTTCAAGTCCTTAATATGTAAATATGAATCGGAAGAAGGAGCAAAATCTTCGATATTTGGTGCACCAATCACCACGGGTACACTTCCTACAAAATTTACCATTTCCATTAATCTGACGATGAAACTAAAACCAATCAGTATCGAAGCGTAATGTTCATACCTGCAACAAGAGATTGGAAAAACTTTTCCGTGACATAATCTTCCTCATTCGAGTTCTCGAAAGCCAAGCTAAACTTATATCGTTTCAGAATTTCGACTTTGTCCACTGCAAATTTAAATGAAATGTAAACACGGATTCATATTTGAATTAAAAATATACGAAGTTTAATACTTCAATTCACCTCCCCCTTCACGATTTCTATGGCAAAGACCATAAGAATCTATCTTGATATTCTCCTTTTCGAGCTCCAGAAGAGCTTCCAAACGAAAGTTGCAAGCAATACAGTTAGAAATGAAAGCAGCTGCAAGAGCCTTCTCAGACTTCGGGATCACCGGTGCCATGATATCATACTCAGCCCACGAAAAATATCCGACAGGTACATCGGACGAGAGGCTAGTTGTCATTACAATATCAAAACCTTCCCTAAATTCATAGAAAAAGAAAACCATTAGTTTTACACCAATATTCAATAGTCCGATGGGGGAATATCAGGTTCATTTATAACAAACATGTCCAAAAGAGAAGCACATTAGAAGTATGTGTTAGATCTCATAACGGTCAAGCCATGTCAACGAGCCTAGATGCTTGGAACATGTTTTTGTTGAAGCATCACATCGAGTTTATTATCCATAGATTATAGCTTCTAAGAGTAATCACAGCAAATATCACATTTAACTAGAACCCACTTCGGATTACGAACATATTCAACAGTTTGAAGGGGGAATATTGGGTTCATTTATTCCGAACATATCAGAAAGAGAAGTACATTAGAAGTATGGCTAGAATCTTATAGCGGCAAAGCCATGTCAATGAGCCTAGATGCTCAGAAACGTGTTGTCGTTGAAGCACCATCGAGTTTATTGTCCATGATCATACCTTCTAAGAGTAATTCACAGGAAATATCGCATTTAACTAGAACCCACTTCGGATTAGTAACATATTCAACGGTTTGAAGGGGGAATATCGGGTTCTTTTATACCTAAAATATCCAAAAGATAAGCACATTAGAAGTATAATGGTAAAGCCACATCAACGAGCCTAGATTCTCAGAAACATTTTAGTTTATATTCCACAGATCATAAGCTTCTACAAGTAATTCACAGCAAACATCATATTTAACAGAATTGAGCATCACGAGTAAGGCAATATTAACGGAAAAATCCGTGATCATTTCAAATACAACCAAAGCCATCATAGATTGTGCTTACCCACCGTCGTGCCTGAGTAATATTATTCTCCGCATAGTAGGAAGCCGATTCCATAGAACGATGCACGCTAGGTGCTTTAGATTTTTTATGCAATTTAAAAGTAGCATCAGCTTTCCTAATCCATTTGGATCTGAAGCTACAATTCACGGCACAAGTTTTGACGTCCTACGATACCAAGAAGTTTAAGTCAGTAATTCAAAAAGGATATAACGACTTCAATCGGATTTTAAGTCCCGAAAGCTAACTAATAAGTTCAAGTTCTAAACATCATCAAGCCTGAAACAATAACATGCAGAATTACAAGAACATTTAGAGGGAACTAGCAAAATAATATACAAGTTTCCTAATGTACTAAATTAGAAGAAAATATAGAAAATGTCAATGATAAACTTATATATACACATATATATAGGAAACCACTAGGATTAATAAATGTATATATATGACTTCCAAGATAGTTCCACTAACAGATACTATGAAGACATATGTATATACTAACAGATACTATGAAGACATATGTATATAGGCAATGCGATAAACTTATATATATAGGAAACCTCTAGGATTAGTATATAAATGTATATGACTTCCAAGATAGTTCTTCTAGCCCTAACAGATGCTATGAAGACATATATTATATAGGCAATGTCTAGGATAAACATGTATATATAAGAAATCTCTAGGATTAACTTAACCTATATATATATATATGCATGTAAATATATAGACTTTAATAGTAAATTGGTCACTAAACAATACCTCAATTCTCAGATTGGTTCTTAAAGTGTTTTTTTTTTTTAACACATGACATGTTTTTATTGGATGTCATACACATTTCAGGTAAAATGGAACAGAATTGATAGTTTAGGATCACTTTTGACAAAAAATAAAACTTTAGGACCAATCTGAAAAATGGGGTATAGTTTAAGGACCAATTTATGAATAAAGCCAAATATATATGTCTGACTTCCAAGGTGATTCCTCTGCAATTAACAGATACTATGAAGATACTGTTGAATATTGGCAATATCCCATATTAGGAAAAGATAGAAATGGAGGGGGTTTGGTTTGTTATATATAGAACCCCTCCCCCTTTGGTTGTATTATCCCAAAATCTTCTCCTTTGTAATATTTCTAGAGGAAATATTAATTTGGTAGTGTCCGAGGACGTAAGCTAAATTGGCCGAACCTCGTTAAATCTCTGGTATTTTATTTCTTATTTGTTTGCTTTTATTTAATAGCTTTATGTTGGTTATATTTATTTAGTTATTATTGCTATAAATATCTAAGTGAGTTCTGTCTAGTTGTTGGGTTTTAAGCGGGACCATTGTGACCCCTCCAATTTAACTGGGAATTTTCTTAGTATAATTGTTGGCATAATAATTATCTAAATATTTCTGATAATATTGTTATTAATATTATCGTCGCTTCCGCAACAATTGGTATCAGAGCCAAGGTTTTGTAGTATGCTCTGTGTTTGCAGCTTAGTCTGATCTTACACATCAGAAACATTTCCGAAAGCTTGTGGGTATTCTGCATTTGGTGGCTATTAAGTAGAAGCTATGGCAAAAATGACAGAAGAAAAACCATCCATATCAACAACTTCCACTTCGTACATTTTGCCGAGGATTGGAACTGCAAATACGAGATTTGTAGTGGAAATTTTTGATGGAACAGGTCATTTCGGCATGTGGCAAAGTGAGCTTCTAGATGCCCTCTTTCAACAGGGTCTAGATATTGCCATTGAGGAAGAAAAACCAGAAGGGGTTGATGATAAAGAATGGAAGACCATCAACCGATTGGCATGTGGTACAATTCGATCATGTCTTTCCAGAGAGCAGAAGTATACATTCAGTAAAGAGACTTCTGCAAGTAAATTGTGGAAAGCATTGGAGGAGAAATTCCTGAAGAAGAACAGTCAAAATAAGTTGCATATGAAGAAAAGACTGTTTCGTTTCAGTTATGTTCCTGGTACCACAATGAACGAGCACATTACCAATTTTAATCAGCTGGTGGCTGATTTGTTGAATTTGGATGTGACTTTTGAAGACGAAGACTTGGCGTTAATGTTGTTGGGATCGCTTCCAGAGGAGTTTGAGTACCTTGAAACTACTTTACTTCATGGAAAGTCGGAAGTAACTTTCAATGAAGTAACTGCTGCATTGTATAGCTATGAACTACGCCGAAAGGATAAGTTGAAAGGTTCAAGTGAAGCAGCAGTGGAAGCATTGGTAACAAGAGATCGTCAGGAAAGTCAGTCTAAGGGGAAGAGAAGAAAGTCCAAAGGTCGAGTTGTTGCCAAAGATGAATGTTCCTTTCGCAAAGAAAAAGGACATTGGAAGAAAGATTGTCCAAAATTGAAGAAAAAAGGGAAGACTCCGCAAGATGCAAATGTTGCAGAATGCAATAGTGAAGCAGAGTCAGACTTTTCTCTTAGTATAACATCTTCAACATTATATGCAGATGAGTGGATCATGGATTCTGGTTGTTCCTATCATATGTGTCCCATTCGGGAATGGTTCTTTGAATTTCAAAAACTAGATGAAGGGGTTGTTTACATGGGTAATGATAACACATGTAAAATAGCCGGGATAGGTTCAATTAAACTGAGGAGTCATGATGGATCTACTAGAATTTTGCGGGATGTACGATATGTCCCAAAGTTGAAGAAGAATCTCATCTCTTTGGGGTCGTTAGAATCTAAAGGCCTAGTTGTGACAATACGAGATGGAGTTCTTAAAGCAACTTCAGGAGCATTGGTGATGTTGAAAGGCATAAGAAAGAACAATCTGTATTACTACCAAGGTAGTACAGTGGTCGGGACAACAGCAGCAGCAATTACGAGTACCAAGAAGGACGCTGAGGCAACACAGCTGTGGCATATGCGTTTGGGCCATGCTGGTGAAAAATCCTTGCAAACTCTAGCCAAGCAAGGATTATTGAAAGGTACAAAGACTTGCAAACTTGAATTTTGCGAGCATTGTGTTCTGGGAAAACAACGAAGGGTGAAATTTGGCACTGGGATTCACAATACTAAAGGTATTCTGGATTATGTGCATTCTGATGTATGGGGACCGTCCAAGACTCCATCACTTGGAGGAAGACGTTATTTTGTCACCTTTATTGATGATTTTTCCAGACGAGTTTGGGTGTTTCCTATGAAGAACAAAGATGAGGTGCTTGAAGTTTTCCTTAAGTGGAAAACTAAAGTTGAAAATCAGACAGGAAGGAAGATTAAGGTTCTCCGATCAGACAACGGTGGAGAATATAAAAGCGATCCTTTCCTGAAGATATGCCAAGATTGTGGCATAGTAAGGCACTTCACCGTAGGTGGAACACCGCAACAGAATGGGGTGGCAGAGCGTATGAATCGAACGCTTGTGGAGAAAGTTCGATGTATGTTATCTAATGCTGGATTAGATAGAAAGTTTTGGACTGAGGCTGTGACGTACGCTCAACATCTCATCAATCATTTGCCATCATCTGCTATAAATGGCAAGACTCCTTTGGAGAAATGGTATGGAAAACCTGCTACTGATTATGACACCTTGCGCATTTTTGGTTCTATTGCATATTATCATGTGAAAGAATCAAAGTTAGATCCAAGAGCAAAGAAGGCTCTATTCATGGGCTTCAATGCTGGTGTTAAGGGATATCGTTTGTGGTGTCTAGAGGCAAAGAAGACGATAATCAGTAGGGATGTTACCTTTCATGAATCTGCCATGTTGAATAAGGTAAATCCAGAAGGAGTGAGTAGTACTTCGCAGCAGGTGGAGTGTACTCCGCAGCAGGTGGAGTTTGAGCAGAGTGTGGTAATTCCAGCAGAAGGTACCACTAGTGATTCTTCATTGGCAGATGCAGAGTCAGATGAGGAAGAGGTTTCTACCCAAGAACCTCAACAGCAATCAGAGCCAATTGCAGTCAGAAGGCAGAGACGAGAAATTCAGAAACCTGCTCGTTTCACTGACATGGTAGCTTATGCACTTCCAGTTGTTGATAATATTCCATCCACTTACACCGAAGCCATTCAGAGTTTAGAGAATTATAGATGGTTAGGTGCAATGGAAGAGGAAATGCAATCTCTAGAGAAAAACAAGATGTGGAAGCTGGCACAACTACCAAAAGGGAAGAAGGCGATTGGTTGCAAAATTGAAGACACTATTGAAGTTTGTGTTATGAGAAGATGTTCGAAGATGTGGAATATCGCCAAGGTGGAGATTTGTTGAATATTGGCAATATCCCATATTAGGAAAAGATAGAAATGGAGGGGGTTTGGTTTGTTATATATAGAACCCCTCCCCCTTTGGTTGTATTATCCCAAAATCTTCTCCTTTGTAATATTTCTAGAGGAAATATTAATTTGGTAGTGTCCGAGGACGTAAGCTAAATTGGCCGAACCTCGTTAAAACTCTGGTATTTTATTTCTTATTTGTTTGCTTTTATTTAATAGCTTTATGTTGGTTATATTTATTTAGTTATTATTGCTATAAATATCTAAGTGAGTTCTGTCTAGTTGTTGGGTTTTAAGCGGGACCATTGTGACCCCTCCAATTTAACTGGGAATTTTCTTAGTATAATTGTTGGCATAATAATTATCTAAATATTTCTGATAATATTGTTATTAATATTATCGTCGCTTCCGCAACAGATACATGCATGCATACATCCATCCATGCATCCATCCATCCATACATATACACACAATGAAGACATGCTATGAAGACATACATACATACATGATACATGCATGCCTGCCTGCCTCCCTGCCATAAACAAATGCAATGAAGACATGATCTTCACTCAAAAGCAACAATACCAAAAAAAGAACATTATATCACCTGCATTTCATGTATTATAATAAAAATAAACAAACAGAGCTTATTAGTAACCTCGAATTTCACAAACAAATCACTAAAAAATCACAATCTTAAAAACTAAAGGTTAAAAAAAAATCAAAACCAAAAATAATAATAGTAATAGTAATAACCTCCTTAACACCAGAAGTCGAAATCCAGATTGGATCCTTGTTAAAATCCCTTGAATAAACCACTGTATCTTCTCTCTCAAGCCACTCCTCACAGGTTTCCAGACCGGAGTAACGATGACCGCCCAAACCTCGAATCCCGGAATTTCGAACGCCGGCGACTTTCACACCACTAGAAGAGTGCTGTTTACGCAACAATTCCCGCCACGAATGGAAATACGTGGCGTTTTTGGCGATCCCGAGACGACCCAGAAACGTGAGTTGAGCAATGACGACGAGGGCGATGAGCCATGGCATCAAAGTGGACCATCTTTTCTTGTTGGAAACGGATATGGGAGATGCATCGGAAATGGGCAACCCTTCATGGGTTCTTGATCCTCTTAGTTTTGGCATTTCTCGATTTAATTCGAGGTTTAAGGGGAGAAATCACGAAATAATTAGAGAAATAAAGACTTCGACGTCAAAGAAAAATGAAAATTTGAAGATAAAATTTGAATAGTAATGGCTTGTTTGTGAATTAATGGACGGACGAACATTTTTCGTCGTTCAAAAAAGGCATTGACGTTGGCACGGGCTTCCCGTTCGAGTCAAATATTCCGGTTTTCGGCTTCGGCCGCCGGCGAGCCGTAGCAGCGGATAGACTTAGTTAAGGGTGGTGGCGGAAGAGGATTAAATAAAATTACGAAAGAATAACACTTTGAGAAATCATATTTATAGTATTTTATAGTACTTGTACATTAATATGGGATAAAGTATAATTTAGTCCTCAAAATTTGATATTATTTTTTATCTTGGTCCATATTTCTTTTTGAAGGATTGGTCCATGAATTTTTATTTGGTCCACATTCGTCCCGAAACTTGGCTGTTTTTTCAATCTGATTCTTAAACTTGGATTTCATTAATTATTACAATATATTTTTAAGAATGACATGATATAATTTAAAGCGTTATATCATCACACCTTAATTGACTTTAAATTTATGGACCAAGTTAAGAAAATGTACCAAATACATATACTAAAGGTTCCTTTCATCTTTATTAATAATTTATGAAGGGTTAATCTCATGGAACATCTTCAAACTATGATTCAAAATTATAAAATGGTCCTTTAACTTCAAAACACTTTTTATTGAGCCTCGAAGTATCACCATCTTATCCATCAGACTATTCAACAGCCTAGCATGACGTTAAATGTCAATTTACATTTGGATTGGAGTAAATTTAAAATGTGTAGATTAATTTTTTTGAATTTTTCCAAATTATGATTCAAATTTCAAAATGGTCTTTTAACTTCAAAACATTTTAATTGAGCTTTCAAAGTATCAACATCTTATCAATCAAACCATTTCATAGCTCATTTTCAAAATATGTAATGGACTAAAAACATTCATTTTCCATCTAGTATCATATTACTCGGGCTCGGATGTGAGTTTCAAATACCAAACTCAATGCATTCAATCTTATCTAGATATGCATCGGAAACGAGCGGAAGTGCGAAACACAAACGTTTTAAAAACCTGATGATTTGGAGAATCCGGATCTAAGGTATACATTCATTGTGCCTATTTAAAGTATAAACAGATCACTAATAGCCAACCGGCTTGCATAATATCATAAACTTTGGATACACGGCAAATGATAGCTTAGAATGCAAGTTAGGTATAAAATCGCAGCACGGATCTAATAATGAAGAGAAGAAAAAGAACAGAAGAATTCTACCTTAAATCTATGCAAAATCTTCTAACTGCAAAATCATCAATCAATTCTTTGCACTGCATTCTCTCCCAGCGTTTTTCGGCAACCGAGCACTGAGCGAGAAATTGCCGAATTTATTTCATGGCCAAAAATAAGTATCATCGATTTTTTTCCCTGTTCATTAGTAGAAATTGAACTCTGCATTAGGAAGTATTGTATGTTGGACTTTCGGCAGGTGAAGCTCTTGGTGTGGCCTGACAGCTATTTCTTTTTTATTCCTCTTTTTGCAGATGTATGGCTTATGATTGAGTCATCTGCCGAGTTTAATTTTCCAAACGGCGAAACCTGAACATGAGTTTCATGGATAATAAATTTGAGGTTTCTAGACATCTTCTCAAACAGTTAAGCTTTTGTAAAAGGCAGAGACAGTTAAAATTTTTAACCTTACTTGACTGTTACTTGAAGCATCAAGCATCGGCATCATCTTCAAGCGTTTTGCCCCGGAAACACAGCTGGTTTTTTCTCTTAGCTCTTCCTCCACAAAATTCTGATCCGAGACCTCTATAAAAGACCAAATACTTCAGTTAAACCAAAAAAAAAAAAAAATACAAGCACCATTCCAGATTAACTCGGAAGTAAAAAATTTCTCTCGAGGCAAACAAAAGAAAAAACAAAACAAGTGCCTCTTGATCTTAAGGAAACATGACACCACACATGGCATTTCTCCATTTCAAATCTATTCGAAAGTGGGTTTTGGTGTGGTGGGATACCTTCAAAGTCCCCACCGTGCAGCACCACCAAGCCAAATGGGCACTTCATCCAATCTTACATCGGTAACTTCAAGTCACTTTCACCCATCATGTGCATGTGAAGTTCAGAGAAACAGAGAACCAAAACCGATATTCCTCCACTGGTTGTTAAACCAATCACATAACCCAAAAGGCTCATTCAGACCAAAGTTTATGTCAAAAGCATACTAGGAGAGGAAAACAAGTTTGTTTACAAAGATCTCCACTAAAATGATGCATTTTCATGGAAAGAGCAATGCATTAAGTTAAAAAAGGTATACACCAAATAGCATGGAATAGGGAAGCTCATAACAGAAACAAAAGAAGGCAATAAGAAGAGGAAAATATGCTAGCAGATTAAGCCTAGATGTACCAGTAGTGCAGGCACCCAAATTCGTATTACTTCTTGAGCAGATTCTGCCATTGGGAACTGCAGTTTTTCTCGAAAAAGGAAATGTTGCTGAGCTGCTTTTGGCTGCAGATGTAGAATAATATAATGGATTCCCTAGGACATCACTAGAATCAGCAGTGCTATCCAACAACGGATCATTGCTCTTCAGGTAGCAGCCATCTTGGAGAACCGAAAACTGAAAAGACAATCAAGATAACTTATTGAAACGAGGCAATTAATAGAGTTAAAACCATAAGGTGAAGATGGCAAGCAGAGTAAGTCTCTGACTTGATGAGAGGAATAACTTACTTTGGCAGGCAGTTGTGGGGCTGGACATGGCTCCCACATTTCCTCCTGTGGATAACAGCCTCGCAATCTCATAGAATAATGCAACTGCTCGGCAAATGATGTTTCTAAGAACTCAAGATACGAGTTGTGCTTCTCGTTGGTCCAAACCATAGTTTGACCCTGCTAAGTTGAAAATAAAAAATTACAGAAAAGATTTAAGCTGCATACACGATGAAATGGGAGTTCTACGATAAATTAACCACAGGAAAAGAAGTTAAACCATTTAGACGAGATGAATTAATAAAGAAATAAGAGTTTCCTCAATAAGAGGACATCTTTTAACTTACCATCCAATCCAAAGTGATATCAAATGGCCGAAGGATAGTTCTGGTAGGTTTACCTTTTTGGATTTCTTGGATAGAATTTTATCAGGACAAACAGAAGGAAAAGGTGCTCAACAAAACATAATCTATGTTGGAAGAACTAGGTAGCGCATGAGGAAATTGCATTACTAATCGAAGGAATCCAGGATTACAATCCTAGAATCTAAATGAGGAAATTGGAGAGGACCAGAGAATTAAAGCTGTTTATATACTGATATTAAATAAAGAATAAACAAGAAATATATAAGGCCTTCCTAATCACATCCAGCAGAAAGCCATCTTAGGCACTAAATGAATGAAGTAAATGGGGGATATTCTACTTAAATAGAGGGAATGAAGAATGCTATGTTTTGAGGCTGTGATCGATAGAGAAACCCTGTTTTGAGCTTGCCTTTTCTGGCGATTTATTGAAATTATATCTCATTTTTCATTAATATTGGAGACATTTAAGAAGAAATTCCTTCCTCGCAAATATATCAAGTATAAACCAACGTATAAGAAATTAAAAAAAAAAAATCTCCATGATGGTCATCTTAAGAAAGCCATAGACTTCATTTACTTGAAACTACAATATTTTGCAGTAACAATGCCCCCATTGTACAATTGATTCAAACGACTAGTATTTAATTGGTGCTAAATAAAGAAACTAGTCATGATTTTACAGTGAATTTTCCATTTCTCTATTCCAAAAAAACTAAATCATCTAAACTCATTGAGCATTATAAAAACAGAGGTTCTCCGTTCTCAAGTTAAGATCAATAGATACACAAACAGAAAAAAAAAACTTATAAAATAAAATGATTTATAATCGTCATTTCTTTTATCAACACAACATCATCACTACAAAATGAAAATGGAAAAGAAATAATTCATTAAGCTGTCTCTTTTTCTCTCTGCGATTTCCTAATTTTACTGTGAATTTCCACTTCTCTACTCCAAAAAACTAAATCATATCAATTTATTAAGCATTATAAAAACTGAGATTCTCATATAAAGATCAAAATATGCACAAAGAGAAAACACAGACAGACACACATAAAACAAAATGATTCATTATAATCTGCATACTTTTAACAACAAAACATCATCACAGCAAAATTTGAAAAGAAACAGCAACAGTAATAAAATCATTATCATGCAATCCTAAAATCAACCTAATCGTCTTAAATGAACCGATCTCCTTTTCTCTTTATCGTTCCCTAATAACTTGAAATCAAACCTCCATTATTCAAGCATCACTAAAAAAGTAAAGACTAAAACTTAACGGATAAAGAATAACGCATCAAGCTACAATTCAAAAATAAAAAAAGGAAGTTAAATTAGAAAATAACTAAATTACCGGTGTGGCATTTGCAGTAGGATCTCGGAAGCTCTCAATGGTTACACCAGAGGAAGAAGAGTCCGAGTTCATCTGAGTGAACTCATTTAGACGATCCAATAACGGATCCGAAGACGGAACCGGTACCGGAAAATTCCGCCGGAGATTATGTCCCATTGTTGACCTTTTTTCCTTGGCTTTCAAATCGGAAAAATAGGAAAAACGTGAAGATTGTTTTGAAATTTATAAAGAGAAAAAAAATTAAAATCCTTAAAATTAGCAGAGAAAATAGAGAGGCGGTGTTGTTTATTGTTGTTTGTTTAAAGGGCTAGTAAAGGAGGTCCACAAGGCGACGCTTTTACACTTGTCAAAATCAGGCAGGTGACACGTCAACAGGTGCGATAATATCTTAGGCCAGTGTCAACCAGATATTTTTGTTTTCCCTCTTCCGGCATTATAGCTTTTAAGCTGTTCGCACGCTTTTAACGGTACACGTGAAAAACAAATGTATATTTAAAATATGGGTTAATTTTATTAAACATCCTCAAGATATGACCAATATTTTAAATTAGTCCTTCGGTTTTAAAGGGAGTATTAATATTGTATCAACTATGTCTTTTTTACATTAGATTAATCGTGAATTTAGGTGTTAAATGCAATCTCAATCTGACATAGAGTATATTTAAAATATTTGGATTAAATTATAAATATGTTTGTATCTATTACATAAACTAGTGGGAACTGACGTACTAAAAAATAAATTGTGCCAAAAAATTAGAATATACTCATTTTCCTTTGATATCATATATCTAAGTTTCATATGTTATTATTTCATATCCATATATGGTAAAATTATATTTTGGTCCCTAAAAATAAAAAGATTTCTATTTATTTTTTTCAGTGGGATCTGACATACTAAAAAACCAATTGTGCCAAAAAATTAGAATGATACTCATTTTCCTTTGATATCATATATCCAAGTTTCATATGTTATTATTTCATATCTATATATAGTAAAATTGTATTTTGGTCCCTAAAAATAAAAAGGTTTCTATTTATTTTTTTCAGAAGTGATGAAGTCATAAATTAATACAAGATAAAATTACACTTTAACCTCATACAAATTATAAATTAATTTTGACTCCCTAAAATTTTTTTTGAATGTTCTGGTAAACTGTTTAATGCTATTTAAGTAAGTCTTGAGCCTTAATATTCGTTAATGGAAAAATAATTTTAAGAGAATTTTACCTAATATTTAAAGGTTTAATTTAACTCGACTCTGTATTTGGTCGAAACCTAATGTAACTACCGGATGTTGGAAAGTATAGGAGCAAAGGATAAAAAATGAATTATGCGAAGTAAAAGTAACAAGTTTATGGCTAGGAAAGTAGTTTTCTTAAAATGAAAGAAAGTAATTATTAATCTTATCCATTTTATAACAAAATTCTCTTATTCTTTCATTTTCATCCTCCTTGAGTTTTATATCACGTGCCAATATTAAAGATGTAAATGAGAGATTTATGTTACTTAAGTTTAAAAAAACAACTTCAAATTTAATTGATCTTTATTACGTTCGGTTTAAACTCGATTTTCAATAATTTCAATTCAATCTCAAATGTAAATAGTAGAACTTGAAGTTAAATAAGAGAAGCATCAAATTTCTAAAATCGGAATGGTGATCAGAATTAGTCAAACCCTGGATTCTTCAGTCCAACTAGCTTGACTGATATTTACAATTCTAATAAATAAATCATTAAAAATTTAAAATTAATATATATATATAATTTAATAAATTTCAATTATATTTTAAGTCCCAGCAACATCACCAGCGCTCGTGGCCTAATGGATAAGGCGCCTGACTTCTAATCAGGCGATTGTGGGTTCGAGTCCCACCGGGCGTGTAAGTTTTTATTTTTTTTATTGGTCTTTAATCCTCTTTTCTCGACTTTTTATATTTATTTTGAAAGGGATAAAGTAAGATTTAGTCCTTGAGCTTAAAAACTTTTCTCATTTTGGTCTCTGGACATTTTTTGTCCATATTAGTCCTAGAACTTGACATCTTTTCCCAATTTAGTCGAATTGGTCCTGGAACTTGGAAACTTTCCAAATTTAGTCTTGAACTTGGATTAATATGAACAAAAATAATTACTAAGCTCAAGGATCAAACTAAGAAATGGTGTTAATTTTTAGGACTAATATGAACAAAAAAATTTTGGAGACCAAAATGGGAAAGACTAACTCTTGCTTTCTCCCTTTAAAAATAAATAATCGTGGAGACAAAAACAAAGGACAACATAATCAAAGGATTAATGACCAAATGTGATGACGTCGCTTATAGATAATATCATGTCATCACTTGAAAACTTACAAAAAGAATTTGTAAAAAATTATAATTCTTTTTTTTGTATATTTTTAAATTTTATATAATTTTTTTAAAAATTTTCAAGTGATAATGGGACACTCCACGTCATCACACCCTAAATGAATTCAAATTTATAGGCCGAATAGAGAATAGTTATCAAAGTTTAATATTATTGTGGACAAAAAAAATTCAAAAACCAAAATGAAAAATAATTATAAAGTTGGAGGAGTAAACATCCATCCTTTTTAATAAAGGAATAGAGGTTATTGGATAATCAATCACGAGATGAGTTTTAATTAAATACTAGTAATAATACCCGCGATGTGGGGTTTGATTTTAATAAATAATATATATTAATATTAGTAATTGATGTATTTATTTAATAATGAATTATTTTGTTTTCATCCTATAATATATTTTATATATAATTGATAAATTTCAATTAAAATTTCAAATAAAATGATTAAGATGTTTTATTTTTATTATCGGACTTAATATTAAAAAATAACCAAAATTAAAAATATTTACATATTAAATATTTTTCATATTTGTAAAATTTAAGAAAAACAATTAATTTAATCTAAACTTTATTTAATCTTAAACTTTTAAGATAAGTATTTCTCGAATAAAGACCTTACACTTACTCCTTGAAGGTTCAAACACGGGTAATTATATAGTGAACACCTACCAAATCAATCACAAAGAATTTAATTTTAGTTATATTGATTTGACAACTCGCATAACAATTTATATGTATTTTATTGCTATTGAGAATGACATTTTCGTAGCGAAAAATGTTAATATCATCCTATCCCAATAATGGAGAATTTTACTTATAAAATTGCTCAAGAGCCGAACAAATTGCTCGACTTAAACTGATTTTGAACAATACTTTTTACATCACGGTGGCCCGACTATCCCTTCATTGTAAATACTCTTCAAAGAGATAAACCATAAAATTATATTTTCATTTTCATAAATGAAGAACAATCCACCAATAATATGATCAAGCGACACAAAAAGTACTTGCACTTTTCAATGATGTTTGAAAAGGACCGGGCACTATTCCATTTTATGGTATTGGATTGATTGAAACAATTTTTATTTTTATGATTTTTTAATCCAAACGGTCGAAATGATAACCTATCTCTTCTAAAACATTGCCCTCTTTAATTGCACAATAAAACCTCATAAAAGAATTGAACATATTCATGGCAACTTCAACAAGAATATTAGAAATCAACAATAATTTAAGGCCAATTTCAATAGATTCAAGCAATGTGTTTAAATAAACATTAAAAAAACAAAAATTCAAAATTCTGAAACTCAGTAACATCTTAAAATCATAGAAATTTATGAGAAAAAAAACGAAAATCCAGTTTATTTGGCCAAACAAACCCTGAAATTTCATCAACGGTAACTCTTCTGGAACCTTGCCCTAGCACCTCTTCCACCGAATTTCTTCGGCTCACACCTCCTTGGATCAGCCACCAGCAAAGTCCGATCGTACGTCACCAAAACATCCTTAATATCCTTCTTGCTTTGCTCGTCGACATACTTTTGGTAGAAGGCAACTAGGGCTTTCGCTATGCTTTGACGGATAGCATAGATCTGAGAAGTGTGACCTCCGCCTTTGACTCGGATTCTCATGTCGACGCCGGCAAAACGGTGGCGGCCTAAGAGAAGGATCGGTTCGACGGCTTTGAATCGGAGGATCTCTGGCTCCACGAGCTCGATTGGACAGCCATTGATCTTGATCAATCCACGGCCTCTCTTGCAGTGTGTTACAGCTACCGCCGTCTTCTTACGGCCAAAACACTGTACGGACTCGACTGCTTTTTCCGCCATTGTTCTTTTTTCTTTAGGGTTTTCAAAAAATGAAGGCTGAGGGATTTATATGGGGTGGCTATGGCTTAGGTTTGTTCTTTTGTAAGGGTTAAATTGTCATACCATTGTATTTTCTTTAGGTTATATTCTGTTATTAGTCCTTGTACTTCATGAAAGTTATAGATTTGGTCCCTATATTTTAATTTAATCAGTTTTTAGTCTCTATATTTTTCAAATTTCAAATTTTATTATTCACTAAATTATAATTTTTAAGTTTTATTATTTTCAAAATCCGATAGAGCAAATATATTATCACATGCCTAATATTATATTAGCTTGTTACTTACATGTATTATACACTAAAAAACCAATTAATGGAATAACGATTGTCATTTGTGTCAAAATTAAAATTTTAAAATTTTAAAATATAGGGACTTAAAATGATCCAATTGGAGAATATTGACTAAATCTACAACTATACACATAGTACATGACTAGTAATTGAATTTAGCCAACAAATTTAACTATTATTGTTTGGTCCATGACTAAATTTTCAAAATTCATAAAGTATAATGACTAAAACGGACTAATTTGAAAATTACATGGGATAGAATTTATCAAATTAAATTATAGAGACTAAATCCACAACTTTCGCAATGTCCAGGGATCTATGTCTATGTCACATTTTAACATTCCTTCAATCGGAATAACATGAGTAAGAAATGGTCTATTATAAAATTAACACCCAAACTATGCCTCTTTTTTCATTTAAACACTTATATTTTTTTTCATAAGTGATATTAAACTGTTAATTTCATCTCATTTTTACCTAAAATTGTTATGATAGATTATTTTAATTTTTGAAAATCGAAATAAAATATCAAACGTAATTCAACTTAAATCCATCGAAACCTGAAATTGTTTAAACTTAAAATTAACATATAATAAATAAAAAATAACTCTCCCCCTTTTTCCATCTATATTCCTTTTTTTTTTTCATTTCAGGGCCGAATCACGCCTGTCTTGACATTTAGGATTTACATATACAACATATATATCAAGGGTGAATTTCTTATTTCTTATTATTGAGCTTATAATATATAATTTATATTAGATGTTAGAATATTAATTCTATTATATATATTTTAGTATTATTTTTATATTATTTATCTATTTCTATTTCATTTGCATTTAAGGAGTAAAGAATTATAAACTTGAAAAACACAGATCGAGTTGCGTCATACATATGAAAGAATATAAAATAATGATGTATTTGGCGAATAAAATACCATCGTCTAATAAGGAACCTTTCGGATTCGTTGATAAATTTCTGAAAGATTTCTTCGAAAATATTTCATTAACTCCTCGTTTATATTGAGTAGACCTTATTGTTACGAAAATTCTTAATTCATGAGTTATAGGGAGGGACTTATGTAACCACAAACAGAGACCGAAGCAAGTGTTGGATTCAATTAAATTTACCAAACTCAAATCCACTACGAGTTACGAAAATTTTAACTTTTGTAAATATATTCAAATATGATATAAATACACGAATTGAAATATTTACTCTATAATAATAAAGTTCAAGAACTTAAACTTGATTATGATACAAAGATATTATATATATACACATGAATATACTAATTAATGGTGAATTCTTGGTTAAGAAATCATCATAATGTTAGTGATCTTAAATCTCATTGAGCTTAATGAATCTGTAAAAAATAATCATGCAAATGGTAGTATCGAAATTCCGGAACACTCAAAAAAAGTACAGAATTGGAATTGGCTCGTATCTGACTAATGATGTGGCTTATTCGGACTCAGTAAAGAGGACACTATGATGGTGTTTAAGGAGAAGAATCGGTAAACTATGTAGCATGCATTTGGAACTCGAGAGACGAGGTTATTGGTTTACGAAAACGAGGTCGGTTGATCAGCCGCACCATCGGCTTGTTTCTGTTGAGAAGCAACCTGCAACATTGGGTTTTAGAGCTTCGACGAGTGGATAGTGATTCTCCCCCTGTAAATTCGCCTGATGTAACATTTTCGGTTACTGGGAATAAATAAGTAAAACAGAACGACGCATATCGTTCTTTGTTGATCCGGAGTAGCATTTGCAAGAGAAGAGACTAGGGCTCCTATAGGAATCGGCTGAGAATGTTACGCATTGTGCATTGACTTATCGTATCGAGCGAAAAGCACGACACCGACAACATTAAGCATTATAACTCATCCTCGAGGTAACATAATGATTTTTCCTCGATTTCCACCCCTTCGAGAACCTCTTTGAGCTTCACCCCTACCTCTAGACATGGTGTTACTCCTACTCGCTGCCATTGAATGAGCTTCACCGTTCGGTCCGCCATTATTAACAGTTACCTGAGTCAATGTTGCATTTGGAGGCCGAACTTGAACGGCACGAACATTATTATCGATGTAATTTCTAGCCACTGTTGATGTTGATGCTCCGTTATTAACACCTCGATGTAACAACAAACCATTCGAATAATAAGGATGATATGGCCAAGTCGTGTCCGAATTACGATTTCTAATCACGGTATCATTTCTATTGGCCGCTGGTACAAAAGCTTCGTTGTTTAGTGCTCCATCGACAGTAGGTTGAAACCATGTATTCGAGTAATACTCGTAATTGGGCATCGGGGAAGTGGTCAATGGAGACAGTCCGTTATCGGGTTGTCCAGCAAAACCCGTCATCGGATATGAAACGATTGTTGCCTCCGAGGATGCTCCGACATCAAAATTTTGCGAGGAAGAACTAGTGTTAGTATTTTGATCAAAACTTTCAAGGTTATTTTCGTTTTGACCCTTCCTTTGGGTTTTGTACACCTTGCATAGAACACATGTATCAAGCTACAAAATGTAAAGTTAAATTTATTAGTAAATTAAAATAACAGTAACAACAATGGTGTATTTAAAGGTTAAATATGCTATTAGTCAAATACAAAAGAAGATCTAAAACAGCAGATAACCCATGTGAAACCCAACAAAATAAATCAAATATGAAAAATAAACGAAACATGGAAAAAAAATAAAAAATAACAAAACAAAAATCTAGAAGCTTCACACAGACCCTTGCAAAATTAACAAACCCTAAACGGCAAAAAACTTCCCCTTGTTTCCGGTGAGTTTATACTTTGTAAAAATTTTGAATTTAGTCATTATACTTTAAATTGTTCAATTTTAGTCCCTATAATTAATTAATTAAACGTAATCATGTAATCATTTGGTAAGGACTGAAATTTTAAAATTTTAAAAGTATAAGGACTAAAACTGATCAAGTTAAAATATAGAGACTAAATTCACATCTATTACAAAGTAGAGGAACTAATAACATGGTTTAACCTATAGTTAAACAACTTTTTTAACATTCAAAGACAACATATTGCTAATTAAAATGTAAAATCATGATAAATTTTAATAAACGGTAAATGTTTCACTAAATAAATTCTTACTATTATTTGTACTTATAAAATTAAATAATTAAAATTTTAAAAAAAATCCTCAATGTTACAAATAAAAGTAAAATTACAAAAAAAAATCAAATTTTACAATGTGTAAATGTTTAGAGTTAATATTTCTAGAATCAATATTAAATTGACATAATGTACAAATATTAAGGGTTAAAATTGTTATTATGCTAATTTGAAAAGCTATCAAGCTATATTCCATTCGTAACCGTTTGTAACAAAAAAAAAATTTAAATAGTTAGGTGGTCATTTTATAATTTTTATAATTAAATAAATAATTTTTTTTAATAATTAAGTTAATATCAATATAATTTACTCTGAAATAAATTTTATTTAATAAAACAAACTAGAGGCATATTAGATTATTAATTAATAATCATATATTATATATTATATATAAATATTTGAAATTTTAAAAAAATATATATTAAAATTAAATTTGAGAGAATTTACCGTCATGCCATCCTCGGGTTTGTTTTGGGGTTTAATCAGGCTAGGATCAACTTTGTATTCATGCATTTTCCATTCAGTTTTGTGACCAGAAGGATGTCGGCCGGTGTGAAATTCAAGTGTCTTTTTGGAGCCTATAGGTTTCAGACCGCCTTCAGGGATGTTTTTATCCATTCCGGTCGGCTTCCAAAAGCCATTCTCTGTCGAACGATCTGGCCTTCCTCCGTTTGGGTATTTTTTTCTCCTCGACGTGAAGAAATACCATTCGCTTTCTCCATTTGGTTCGTAAGACTCTAACATAAATATTATAAAACTTAAATTAAAAATATAATATATATTTAAATAAATATAAATATTTGAGTAAGTTAAGGTCCACGCAACTGCCCCTGGTTAGGAGTGTTCAATCGATTAACCGACTGGTTAACTGACCCAAACTACCATTAATTGAATTAATCAACCCTTTTAAACCTTTAACCGTTAACTGAACCAAATTTTTTTTAAAAAAAATTAATCGAACTGAACTTTTTCTGTTAATTCGATCGGTTAACTGAATTAACTGAAATTTATATATACATATATATATATATTGGTTAAAACAAGTATAAAACACATCAAATATTAATCGACTTAACCGACCGATTAATTTTTATTTCTAAAAAATTAACCAAACCTACCAAATACTTATATATTATAATATTATTTATTAAATTCGGTTAATTCGGTTAACCGATCGATTTCGAACCGAATTAACCGTTAATCAAACTTTCAAAAAATTATTAACCGACTTCAACCGAATTAATTCGGTTAACCCGAAATTTGCACACCCCTACTCCTGGTTACAAGTCAAAGTTAAAAATTATTTATTAAAAAGGATAATGTAACATTTAATCCCTGAGTTTTAATTTTTTTTCAATTTGATCCCTGCACTTTTACGTGAAAAAACTAATACGAATATAATAGGAATAATAAAGGTTTAGTTAGGTTACCAGTGAGTTTGGCAGGTTCTGTTCCATAGAGATCAAGCTCCCAAATAAGATTATAAGGTAAGAGTTCATTGTTAACCTTCTTCAACAAGTAATACTGAATCAATTCCTCGTCGGTAGGGGCGAATCGGACTCCAGGAGGAAACGATTGGATATAGTCTTTAACTTCAGCAACGGTTCGGCCGCCGTTAGAAGCAGTTGAGGAATTCAGCATGTTGTTTCGGTTATTGGCATTCTCCGCTGTTGTGACGGTTTCACCTCCTTCAAAAGCGGTGGTCTCGATGTTCGAAGCAACTGTGGAACTTAGAACATTGAGTTCATTATAAAAATTTTCATCCTGCGAGAAGAACTGATCACCTTCAAAAGCGGCGACGTCGATGTTCGAAGCAACTGTAGAATTTAGAACGCTATTTTGGTTATAAATATTTTCCTCCTGCGTGAAGAATTGACCAACTTCATAAGCAGTGGCGCCGCCATCCGCAGCAGCAAAGTAACTTAGCGTGCTGTTTTGATTAAAAATATCTTCCATCATTGTCTCGAATTCGCTGCCTTCATAAGCGATGGCACCACCATCCGTAGCAGCTGAGTAATTTAGTATGTTGTTATAAGCCTCATTCTCCGTTGCTGTGACGATTTCACCTCCTTCAAGAACGGTGGCGTCCATGTTCGAAGCAATTGAGGGATTTGAAATATCGTTTTGGTTTTCAATATTTGCTGCCATTGTGACAACTTGATGGCCTTCAGACGCAGTGGCGCCGCCGTTAGCGGCAGCTGAGAAATTTTGCTCTTTGTTTTGCATATTTGAGGAAAATACGATGGTACGGTCAGGAGCGATAAAATACTAATTTTGGTTATCTGATTTTGTTTTGCGAAAAATTCTAAGCTTTCTATATTTAAATAAACAAATATTAACAAAATCATAGTTGTAGTAGGTTTAGATATAGAAAATTTAGGAACAAAAATTAAATTATTTAAAAAATAATATTTTTAATAAAAAATTAATGGTAGAAAAAATAGCTTAAATAAACTTTTATAGAAACTTCACGAAGCCTCTTTCAAACTTAATTATGTATTTTTTAAAATTTATAAGTACAAAATTTAATTATTTAAATCCCATTATTTATTTATTTTTAAATATCCTTCAAAAGTTAATTAAAAAGATTTGTCTTCATTAAAAATTTTGGTTATTATCTGATTTTTTTACGAACATTAAGATCATATATTTATATAAATATTTATTATTTATATAAAAATAATAATTTTTTGGTCAAATAAATATTAATGCTTTAATAAAAATTTATAAAATTAAAGTTCAAGTTGAAGTGAAATTTTTTTTATTTAGGATGAATCCCTATAATACTAGGAGATAATATACATTATTAGAGACCAACAAAATGGGAGAGAATTTTTAGGAATAAAAATAATATTATTTTAATTGCCAAAAAATATTATTATTTTTTAAAGGATAAATTTTAAATTTTAAAAAATAATGAGATATTGTATGGACCCGCTCCTATAGGAATCGGCTGAGACTCTTATGCATCGCCTATTGACATATTGTATGGAGCGAAAAGCATGGCACCGTCAATATTAGGCGGGTAGACCATGTCCCGGTGGATAGCGATAGACTCGTCCTTAAGGTAACGTTTTTCGTTCAAGTGAGCCATAGGATGAAGTATTAACGAATCAAAGATGTCGTAAAATCCGAGTGATGATACAAACCAGCTGCTGTATTGACAGAACTGTTGCTGTCATAACAAAAGGAACTATTATCATATGCTACTTAGACGCAAGTAGAGATAATTTTAATCAACTTATAGCTCGAGATACTTTTTCGGAGTAAAAGCACAACAAACTTAGATCTTTATTCATTCTATTAAGGTCTCACATAATACATTATAAGCATACGCTTTAGCCAAATGATTATCAGAACTAATCGAACTTAATCAAGCACGATAATCTATCTTGCATGATGTTATGGTACTATATTGAGAATAACTCCTTAAGCTTTCCTTTGGATATGCTCTCATCCAAATTTGAGAACACCATTAGTAGTAGTAGATGATGGAGAAGAACCAGAACCAGTAGATTCTTTTTTCTCAGATTCTTCAATGGAATTTGAATTATATCCATTTTCCCCTTCCATACAAGGAACCCATTTGAAAGATTCTTTCCTCCCACAGCTTTGAGAAAAAATTACCATTATATAGTTAAAATGTGCCATCAGTCCTATACTTCTTCCAAAATTTTATATTTAGTCTCTAGTTTTTATTTTTAAGAATTTAATCTTTCTATTTTTTAAATTTTAATTTTCAAGGTCAATTATTAACACTATATTTTAAAATAAAAAATCACATAATTAAAAAAATAAGTAATGAACACAGGCGACAGCAAAAGCTGGTAGGAGCTTGACTTGTTAAATTGGAAATTTAAATTTTGGCCTTTTAATATATAACAAAATTACACTTTAACCTTCTAAAAATGATAAAATTTTAATTTAGTCATTTAAAAAATCATGAAGATATAAGCTATTAAAATGATGAAATTCCATTTTAGCTCATAAAATTACACAACTTAATTTTGCCCCCAAAAAAAGATTTTGGCTTTGCTCCTTCTAATGAATCCGAATCTAACAAAATAATTTTAACAATATTAACAACTAGTCATGAAATTTTTAATCTGAAAATAGAGAGATTGAATTTCTGAAAATAAAAGTAAAATGACTAAATTTTAAATTAGGAAATGGTACAGGGACTTATAACATATTTAACCTTATTATATTTCCGTTTTGTTCATAACCGATGAGGTTTAAGAACACCGTAAGTAGTAGCTGACGGCGAAGAAGAACCAGAACCAGTAGATTCCTTTTTCTCGGATTCTTCAATGGAATTTGAATGAAACCCATTTTTCCCTGCCATACAAGGAATCCATTTGAAAGATTCTTTTCTATCACAAATCAGTTTTCTCGAGAAAAACATAGCACAATCGGCTTTTGATCGTTGCTCCGGCAAATCCAAGATACAGTTGTTCTTAACGTTGAGCTTCTTCTTCATTACCAAATCCCGGCATGCCGGTCCGACTTGGGTGAAATAATTACTCGACAAAGACAAGTTTTGAAGATTGGGTAACCGGCAAACGATTTCCGGTACTTCGCCGTAAAATTCATTGCCGGCCAAATTGAGTAGCTCCATCTTTTTCAAACAACCGAACGAATGTGGTATTGGCCCGGTTAGCTTATTCGTTCCGACGTCAAAAACGGTGGCGTTTTGTAAGTAGCCGATCTCGTACGGTAAACAACCAGTGAGTTCGTTGTTGAGGAATAGTACTTCGAGGAGGTTTTTAGCTTTGCCGATACTTGGCGGGATCGGACCAGTGAACTTGTTGTATGCAAATGTTATGTATAATGCCGGTGTATCGCCTAAATTTTCCGGTAGACGTTGCCTGAAATTGTTGTTGTTGATGAAGAGAACGTCGAGGTCTAATTTGAAAACTGTCGCCGGAACGACGCCCTTGAGTTGGTTGAACCTTAAATCGAGGAAAGTTAATTCTGTGGCACGGAGGACTTCCATCGGGAAATCGTCGGTGATCTTGTTGTTACTGATATCAAACTCGTAGAGGTATTTGATTTTGGACGTTCCGATGAACGGAATGGTGCCGGTGAAGTTGTTGGAATTGGCATGGAAAATGGCTAAATCTGTTAATCCGTCGATGAAATCGTGGAGTGGAAGGGAACCATTGATGCCGGAGAGCTTAGCGCCGTTGAAATCGACGGCGGCAACTGCTCTTTTTTTCATGTCCGGTCGCACATCACATTTGAAGCCATTGTATTTGCAAACGTTGGCACCGTTCCATGTTTTTGTGTATCTTTTGCTATTTTCATCTGGTTTGATTAGCTTCTTGAACTTTTGGATTACTCTATAAGATGTTGCGAGCAGTTCGTTTTCGAAGCAGAGGTTGTTGCTCCGGTAACCACATTTCGACGGTGGTCTTGGCGATGGTGATGGTGATGGTGTCGGTGGTGGTGGAGGTGGAGGTAGAGGTGGAGATGGTGGTGGTGGACATTCAGGTTCAGGTGGCGGAGGAGGAGGACAATCTTCAGGCGACGGAGCAGGAGCTTCACCGCCGCCGCCGCCGATAATGATCTCTAACGTTTCCCTGTTAGTCCCAATGAACGGATACAGACCACCATCATCACCATAATCATTGTCACTGACCACCTCGTGAGACCAACAAGAACCAAAAATGGCGATCAAAACTAAAAACGAAAGAGAAAGATTACCCATTGTTTTTCTTTGAGAAATTGAGTGAAAGGCTATGGTGGATTATATAAGATAAAAAAAAATGGGGGCAATAGGGGTGACCATAATTGAAGGAAAAGTCAAGGTTCACGACATGGTACAAAGTTGGATCGTACTGTTTTTGTCTTGGAAAATGAAAGTTTTGTCAACAGCTGCTTGCTTTGTTGCTCGATTCCCTTTGCATAATTGCACCTTAATAACTTCTTCTCATACTTTTTTTTTTATTTTTAACTATAAAAATTTAAAATTTTCTATTTTAGTCATTAATATTATTAAATTTTAATATTTTTGTCACTAATCACTTGTAGTAACTCTTTTTTATTGGTGTAATAATAAATTTAGCCCTTAAATACTTACATATTCTATCAATTTAATTTTAATCTTAAAAATTAAATTTAATCATTAACTTTACACCTACTGTTAATTAAATTTTACTTCTTAAAAATTTAAAAATAAAAATTTATTTAAATAATTTTTTATAAAAGTACAAAAGATGGTATAAAATGCATATAAAATTATAAATGAACGAATATCCATTTTTCTTTTTTTTGGCATAAAATTTATTTACTAAAATAAAATATTTTTAAAAAAATACAAACAAGACTTAAACTAAATTTAAAATTTTCCTTTTTTTAGTTTATTTTATAAATACTAAATTTTATTATACGTCTAGCATTGCTTCTGGGCACCACCTTCTTCCACAACCGCAAGCACCAATAGCCTTTACTTTAAACTATTCGATTTCCATATTCTCTCCATCATCGCACCATTGAACTAGGATTTGGTAGTGGAGTTGCTCTCGTGGCGTTCCACCTACTGAGTTCATAAGAGTTCATCCCCAAATCATGCTCGCTCTCAACCACGACTTCAAACGCAACAAGCTCATTCTAAGCAACAACCTAAAGCATCGATTCTCACCCTTTTTGTCTTCAAGTTATAGCTTTTGACTCAACCTGAACATGGTGATAGTTAATGGTGAAAAAAGGAAATTTTTGAACCTGCGTAAGTCTTCTTAGTGGTTTTTTCCCCTTAAATTGTTTTATTAATAGTATTATTTTATAAATAAATTATTATTTAATAAATACATTTTATGTTAGAAAATTAGAAAAATAACATATTCATTTATTTATAACTATTTTGTATGTATGTTATTGAAAAAGAAATTTTAAATAATTTTTTATATTTTTTAAAGTTTTCAAGAATCAAGACTAAATTGACAAAAATGTGTAAAGTTGAGGGTTAGATTTTTTAGATTTAAGACTAATTTGATAAAATCTATAAGTATTGGAGGGCTAAATTTATTATTATGCCAATAAAGAGGCCATCGCTAGTGATTTTAATAGATAAGTGATCAAAATATTAAATTTCGATAATGTTGAAACTAAAATAGAAAATTTTAAACCTAGGTAACCAAAGTAAGAACACACTAATGATTAGGTGATTATTTGCGTACTTTATCCTTTTTTATTGAAGTACCTGTCTCAAGTTTAATCTTTACAAAAAGATCTTATTGATATTTAAAAAGATTTGTATAAAAATATTAGTTTAGCTGGTATAGTTGACATTACAACAACTTAGAGACTGTAATTAGCATTAATCTCGAGTATAATCTTTACAAAGAAATTTATTTGATATTTATAAGGACTTGGATAAAAATATTAACTCGGCTGTTTAATGTTGTAAAAAATTAAATGCACTTAAACACAAAATATCTTTCACTTTAGCAATGGGGGGTTGTGGGTAATTTAAGCAAATATGAACCCAAAAATTTGATTTAAATAAAAAGGGTGAAAGTGCCTATGAAGTCCTTCTATTAAAGGGATTTTTATCAAATTAGTCATTCTATTATTAAATGAATTAATTTAATATTTGTTCAAAAAAATTCAAATAATGTCAAAACCTATTTATTTTCATTTGCAATCTCCTAGCAAAAAATTAATTTGCAGTCAGAATAAAAAAGTTTCAAAATATAACTTAGTTAAACTTGTAGGTAGATTGGGTCAAAACTCAAATTTTAAGAAAAAAAACTTTGACCATATTAAAGATTTACTCCATGTATTTTAAAAAGTTAGAAATTAATCCCTTTAACAGTTTCGATTTAAAATTGTCAGGACATTAAAACCGTAAACATTTTCTGTTAAAATTTGTCAAATTAGCATATTAATTGAGGTGCCCATGTATGATCTGTTGATGGAAAATAAACATGATGGCAAATTTTAACAGTAATTATAAATCACGTCGATAGTTAAATTATAATTTTTAAATTAAAAAGTGAGATAATTAAATTTTTAAATTTTAAATTACAGAGATAATCTCGAATTCTATAAAAAAATATAAAGACTAATAACATCAAGTAGCTTGAAATGTCACACTAATTGCTTTTTCTAAGAATAATATCCAATTAGCTGAAGACAACTTAAAAAAACCCTTTTTAAAAAATTATTTTAGAAGAAAAATGCCAAGATGGGGACAAAACAAAAACGTTGTCGTCTTGCATGGAATAGTAGCAAAGCCAGTTAAGAGTAGGTTCACATGCATAACAAAACCAAAAAAAAAAAAAAATCAAATCAAAATTAAATGAATCACTTTACTTTTAGAAATTTCTAAATGCGCCCTATACTTTTTAACCCTTTGCAACCTAAGCCTATCTCTTTTGAATGGTAGCAGAGTAGCTGGTCGTGTAAAGATGGGCCAACGCCGACGGTTCTGTTGTTTTATTGCTTTAATGCTTTTCATCGGCGTCTTGGGGGTCAAGTTTTGTTCTCATGCGCCCCAAATTGCCATGTGCATTTCGGCATCTATCATGTCCATGTCACATTACTCTAAAAAAATATCGAGTATTGGAAGTCGACTCGAGTAGTGGTATTACTTGAAAATTTTGATTAAAATTTGGGTTCAAATATTATGGAGGTCTTTATATTAGTAAATAAATGATATTTTATTTTACTTTTTTTTCAATAAATGAGTAAATTAGTTCATGTGTGCTGGATAAAAGAGCAACCTAATTTTTTCTGTTAAAAATTTCATTCATTTCTATTGTTAAAACTGGCATGGTTGACGTAATAACCATACAGTAAAACGTGGCAAGCTACGTGTATATTATGCCGGTGTACAAGGACCAATATTTATCAGTAAAAATGAATAAAATTTTTAATAGAATGGCTCGTTTACTCTTTGGTTAATATATAGAGACTAATTAGTCAAATCTTTTAATAGAATGGGTAAAACGCAATTTAACTCTTACTACAAGAGCTTCCATGGTATTTTTACCTCAAATTTTGCTATCAATTCTTATATTATACATACGTTTATGAGCATGATCATTGTATTTTTCAACCGAAAGGCGAAGTTAAGCATTTTTTATTTGGGGCAGAGATTGAATCATTAATTAAACCGACAAGTTTACAAATTTGGGAAGCCAAATTAGCAAATTTACCATACCAATGAGGCCAAAGCCTTTAGCTACACCTTGGTGCCATCCCTATTGTAGTCCTTATATTTTTGGATTTTAATTTTTTTAGTCCTTAATAGTTAACTTGTTTGGTTAAATTGTGCTATCGATCTTGTACTATATACAAAGTTACAAGTTTAGTTTACGTTCTCCAATTTGATCATTTCCAATCCTTATAAATTTTAAATTTTAGTCTTGATGCAAATAATAGTCATTAAATCCAATTTGATCATGTCAGCTTACTATTTTCATATGTTACTCACTACAAATCCATTTAATGGATTAATGATTATTATTTGCGTAGAGACTGAAATTTCAAAATTCAAAAATTATTAGGACTTAAAATGATCCAATTGGAAAATATGGACTAAATCTTCAACTATACACATAGTACAAAACTAGTTATTGAATTTAACCAAAAGGATTTAATTGGTACTATTTAGGTTATGACTAAAATTTCAAAATTCCGAAAGTATATGGACTAAAATCACAACTTATGCAAAGTACAAGGACAACAAGTATTAGGCACTTATATATTTATATCATGAGTAAGCTACCATAATGTTACTAAACTATTAGTAAATTTACATTCTGGTCACTCAACTTAAAAAAGTTATAAAATGATCATTGAACTATTCAAAAGTTTTTATTTAAGTCACCGGGTTATTAAAATTGTTGTTGTATGGCCTTATTTGTTCACATAGCATGCATCAATTGAAAACTCTCATTTTCCTTCTCTTTTATAGTTCATTTTTTCTTTCATAAAAAAACAACTTAAAATATCCCAAATTTATGAACAAAAATCCAAACAACTTTCTTCTTCAACCTCCGTTGCTGATACCAGATTAACTTGGACCTAAAGTATGTTCTTCTACTGATTCATTGTACTAATTGTCAAATTGTCATTTGGAGCTCGCTAGCCAGACTTAAAAAGAAAATTTAATAGCCCAATGACTTAAATGAAAACTTTCGAACAATTTAGTGACGTAAATGAAAACTTTCAAGTAGTTCATTACCATTTTGTAACATTTTTAAATTATGTGACAAAACATATATTTACTAAGAGTTTAGTGACCTTAGATGTAATTTACCCTTATATCATTTTCAAATTATATTCATACTTTTTAATTAGAAAAGTTTTATGTAAAGGGCAATGGACAGTACCAAACTCTTCCCTGTTCCCGGTCCAGCAGGAAATTGACGTGCTAACCTTTCTTTGACATGACAGACACCGGCAATTATGTGTTAAGGCGTGTAGCAAAGCGAATATCCTAAAACTCTTCTATTTGCCCGGTTCAAAAGCCCAATTGTACATTTTATTTCAATATATTTTATATTATAAAATTACATGAAATAATAATATTTACAAGTATATTTGTTTATTGATTAGGTTATTCGTTTAAATCTAAAAGTTTGCATAAATTTTAAAAAAGTTTAAATAAAAATATTAAGCTCGAAAAATATATTTAGAGTGAAAAAATAAGTCCATTTAAAATGAATCGAATTTGAACTTAAATATTCAATACTTAAGTCCGACCCAAATTAACTTATTTTTTAAGTTTGTAATGTTCTATATTATGTTATTTTTACGTATTATGTAATTTATAACATATAAAAATAAAATCCATAATAATATATAATATTATTGTAACGTAAAAATTTTATAAGTGTTAAGATAACTATATGTAAAATTTTAATAAATAAAAAATATATAAAATTTTTAATATTAAATTAAAATAATATAAATGTATATATATAAATAATATGGGTGGATTTAAAATAGGTTTGAGTTAGTCATTTATAAATATGGGCGAATTTGAACAAAATTTTAAGCTCATATTTTGGGTCAGAGCTTGGGTAAGCATAAAGTATGCTAATATCATGCTTAGGTCCAACTTGAACCTAGTTTGGCCTGTGAATACCTCTAGTTACAAGCTATTCGAGTTTTACTTTAAAAAAATTCAATTAAGTAATTATCAAGTTGAATGTGAGATACTAGTTGAGTCGAATTCAAGTATCATAATACTTATATTCAAAAAGCTTATCTTCCTAATCAAAGCTTCTTCTTCTTTTTTAAATATTTTTATATTATGAAATTTGAAATTACATTATTATTCTTATTATATAGAAAAAAAGATTAAGTATGAATGAGCTTAATTGAACTTGAGTTCGAACTTAAATATGAATTTGATAAACACACTTAATCGAGCTCAAGCTTAGAAATTAATGTTCGATCATGCTCAAACGAATATTGAGTCCTGAATCGCAATTGAGAACGAGTTCTATCTACTCTGTAAATCAAAATCATTTGAGATAAAAAATTATTCAAACAAGTATGTTTTTCTTATTTGAATTCGTATTCTCACTTTTTACTGAGATTAAACTACTATTACTTCAACTGACAGCTTGTTGGTAATTATAATTTTTACTAAATTTTACTTTATTAAAAAAAGAAGAAGAAAGAAACAAAAAATTGAAGTGTCTAAATTTATGATTTCTATTTAGGGTTCGTGGCTACTCTTTGTCCTCTTAAAAATGTTATCTTCAAAGTTTAGATTTATGTTTGCTACTTATGAGTAAAGGTGATCATGGGCCGGGCCGGGCTGGGTTCGGGCTAGGCTCAGACAAAATTTTAGGCCCGTCTAATAGGCCCAAGCCAGCCCGGCCTGAAATATGGGCCTAAAAATTTATCCAAGCCCGACCCGAAATAAAATTGCTAAGCCTGAGCCCGACTCGGCCCGACCCATATTAATTTTTTTTGCTTATTTCATTAAATAAAAAAATTTAAAAATATAATAAATCAAATATATTTAAAAACATAAAAACTAATATTAAAAAAATTAAAATGATACTAAAACAATTTTTAAAACAATACGCAAATTGACAATATAATAAAAAATGGTTATATTAAAAATTTAAAATGATTAAAAATAAAATAAAAATATATTAATATATAATTCAGGCCGGGCCGGGTCCTGGCCAGAAAACTCTTACTCGAGGCCCGACCCGTTTTCTAAACGGGCCTCTTTTTTGTCCAAGCCCATTTTTCGGACTTAAATTTTTACCCAAACCCTCTCATTTTTCGGACGGACCTTCGGGCCGGGCCGGGCCACCCAGCCCATGATCAGCTCTACTTATGAGTGCAATGTACTATGAGAAAATATACTTTTAAATAAAACCGTTCTGCTATAAAAAAGTAAAACATAAATGGGATTATTTTTAAAATAATAATAAGTCTAATTACAATTTTAGTCCATCTACTTTGATAACAATTGAAATTTAACTATTTTATTTTAATTTGATATGATATAATTTAGTCATCATTGTATAACGTTATTAGTAAGTTCAAATTAATAAAAACAATAATGACCTAACATTAGTTGATACTTCATATGAGTCTAATTGTTGCATCGAATAATAGTAAAACAAAATCCATATGATTTTTAACAACTATAATTATTAGTGTTATTAACTCTTATATGCGCCAATTAAGTTTTAGCTTGACTGACATGGGTATTGTTGCTAATGCAGGAGGATGTGAATTCGAGTGGGTTGAAGCACATTATCTTCCTATTTATGGATTAGGGAGGGTTATGAGTAGTTCTAGTCATTATATCAAAAAGAATAGATATGATAGAAATTTGATCATAAATTTTAAAATAATGGAGGGATTAAAACCATAAATAAACTTAAAAGAATAGATATACAATTTAGAAATGATAAAAAGTAACAACAAATTTTCTAAACATAATCCTTGATTTCTTTTATCTACATTAATTTAAAACTTGACAATTTTTCTCAATTTAGTCAATGAACTGTATTCTATTCAAGAGCGATGATATGGCATTATGAGATTGTGCCATGGCATCAGTCGAAAAATTTCAATAATTTTTATATAAAATTTTAAAAAAATTATTACAAGTTATTTTTAAAAGATTAAAAAAATTTAAGATGTAATATTATCATATATTACCAATTTAGCTTATAATTTTATTTTTTAGCTCTTTAGATGAAAGGGTCGTAAAGAAAAGTAAAAAAAAATTACACAATATGTAAATGTTGAGGATTATACTTTTTAAAATCAAGCTTTAATTTACACAATGTATAAGTATTGATGGTTAAAGTCACTATTATGCCAAATTTAAAACTATCATGCCATTTTTTTTTAGGCATTTAAGGACCGGTGACAAAAAAAAAAAGAGACAGAACCGAATAATTGGATGAGCATTTTGAGATTTTTCATAATTGAGTGATTAAAAAAAACTTATGAATAATTGAAGGCCTATCATAGAATTTGCCCATAAAAAATTCAAATTCCAGAATAAAAAATTACCAATTTCAAATATTAAATCTTTATCACAAACGAAGTTTATATCATTTACGAAACATAATTTGATCTAAGCTTCTACCAAATAGCGGTCCACATTCATTGACTGTGAAATCACGTGAATTGACAGTTAAACCCCTCGAACAACTTCAAATTACGAAACGCCACTCTCACATTTCTCCATTTTCTACCAAATTGATTTTATTTTACTTGTATTCAAAATTTGCAATCCCATGGTTCAGGTTCTTCCGTAATATCGATCCAAGGTAAGATCTATAATCGCCGTAGACCTAATCTATTGAATCAAATATTTTGAAGCCGACCGATGCTTTAATTTGATTTCATCTTTAGGTTTTGAAACTGTTTTGGAATTTGGATTCTGAAGGTTGATTTATACTCTTTTTATTCTTTGGTTGATTTTGATGATTTTTGTTAATTGGAAGCTGAAATTTGGATTTTGTTAATGGTGAATTTATCACCAATTAAATGCATGCTTCTCGTTAATATGCTACTAATCAAAGTGATAAGCAGATAATTTGTTTATTCCACGATTGAATTTAGCCTTTTGATCTCTAGATTGAAGAATCAGTGACTGTAACTTGTTAATTAGCTACCAATCAGAGTGCTAAGCAGATAATTTTGTTATTTGGGAGCTAAATTTGTGATTTAATTGTAAATTTATTACGAATTGAATGTAGACTTTTGATTTTTAGATTGAAAAATCAGTGATTATAAATTTTTAATTAGCTAATAATCAGAGTGATAAGCAGATAATTTGTTTATTCCACAATTGAATGTAGTCTTTTGATCTCTAGAGTGAAAAATCAGTGACTATCATTTGTTAATTAGCTACCAATCAGAGTGTTAAGCAGATAATTTTGTTATTTGGGAGCTAAATTTGGAATTTGATTTCGATTACATGTTGAAGATTTAATTGAAATTTTATTACCAATTGAATGTAGGTTTTTGATCTTCAGAGCGAAAAATCAGTTACTATTATTTGTTAACTAGCCACTAATCAGAGTGGTAAGTGGATAATTTGTTTGTTCCACATTTGTAACTGTTAATAGCGATTGCTGTTTTAGATCATTTTCTAATTTCCTTGCAGTTTTACTGATTTTGACTATTTGAATTACCATTATGCGTTGATTAGTTCTCCAAATAAGTTGGTTGAATTTGGTTTTGGCTAGTAATAATATGCTTGGATGCTATCTGAATGTTTGCTAGCCTGACTTCGTAGTTGTTTATTCAGTATTCGCCAGTTGAAAATTCTTTTGCAAATGAGTTCATGAATTAAAAATGGCTCAAGCGACAAACGCTATAGTATACCCTCGGGTTAGGGCAGTTATGTTTTTTGATGCATTCTTTGTTTCTTAAGGTGGAATATGAACTTAAGAAAATTATTAGAGTTACATGGCAATTTTACTATATGTCATTCTGTTCCTTCTCATTATATACTTGCTATTGGGCATTAGGTCAAATCATTATGGTATTTAGCTATTCATGGTTAGGGAAAAAAGAACCACAACTTCAATTTTCTTATTGCAGTCACTATTTATTATCTAAACCTAGACATTATGCTTGCAGCTATAATTCCTTCTCATATGTTGAGATCTGTGCTCTTGACCTTAAGTCATCATTGATACCCCTGGAACACTGGAATGGATAACGGACCCGCTGACTCATCAAGTTCACCTGCTGCTGAAGCTTCTGATGTACAACTTCCTGCTGCCACAGATTTAGGACAACAAAATCTTACACATGATTCACCATCAAAGCTGTCGTCTTGGGCTAAAAATTTAAAAATTCCTCAGCCATTTGCTGCCTCACAAGAGGACTCACAAACAGAAACTGCTGGAAAGTCACCTCTTGCACGGTTTACCAGTGGAATTGGACTGCATTCGTCTCCTAAATCTCCTCCCGCCAATGATAGTAATGAAGGGAATTCACCAACTGCTCAACCTGGCTTTTTTGGAACAATTACAAATGGCATAGTCAACACATCTAAAAATGCTGTGAAAGCTGTACAGGTCAAGGCTCGGCATGTTGTTTCACAGAACAAACGGAGATTCCCGGTCAGATACTGCTATTTTCTTTTGCATGGAGATGCTTCCTTAACTTCTTTTTCTTGTAAAAATGGGAATTGATATGTGATATATATTGTAATTGTTGTTTTTTATGATGATTTGATTCTCAATATTTGTAAAGTTGCCTCTGCACCTTGACTTCAGGAAGGAGGATTTGACTTAGATATGACATACATCACTGAGAATATAATTGCTATGGGGTTCCCTGCTGGTGACATGAGCTCTGGATTTTTTGGATATGTTGAGGTAGCTAAACTAATTCATAGCTAAATTTGGCTACTGTCTTTTAATTGTACTAAATTTTCTGTAATTGTGAAACAGGGGTTCTATCGAAATCACATGGAAGAAGTGATTAGGTTTTTTGAAACCAATCACAAGGTAATGACACATCTACTGATTTATAATTTTCTCCTCTTTTAATCTTTTTTTCTTTCTTTTTCTAGTTTCCTTCACTTTGATGTTTACGTTTTTATTTAATAATTGAACAAGACAAATTGATTGTCGTGAACCATTTCTTTGTGAGGACTTTACCATTTATTTCCTCATAGATAACAGGAACCTTGTGCTGACCTCATAAGTTGAACGAAAATATGAGCTTGATCTATGTCCTGTTAGGTTTTGCTGTATTTGTGTTAATTTAAACATACCTGGTTTGGGGCGATGACTATAATGTCAACTTTCTGGCCTATACCTTTATCCTAGTACATCAACCTTTCTTTCAACATTAGCCTTGTTTGTCGAGGTTTGTGGAGCAGTTAAAGTTGCTTTGCCTGAATATTTGGTTGTATTACTCAAAATGAGCCTTTGGGTTTGACGGGGCTTTTATATGTTGGTAATTCGCAATTATATGATACAGTTTGGCCCTAAAATCTGTCCGACTTTCTATATGCAGGATAAGTACAAAGTATATAACCTTTGCTCTGAGAGACTATATGATGCTTCACTGTTTGAAGGAAAGGTATGGCATGATTTGTTATGGGAACTAACCGGGTAATATGTTTGCTATTCATATTTCACTTGAGCTTATTTCATAATCTATATGCCCTGTGCCTATTGTTTAGCTTTGATAAAAGAAACCCTTTTTCTAACCAAATAAGCATATTGCTCTCTTTTAGCATTTGAAAAGAGATTAAGATTTCATTTGTTCGGACCTGTGGATTAATCTAAAGCAAAAATAAGTTTAACCCAAATGAAGAAATTAACCCCTAATTTCTTTTGGAATCCATTCGGAGCGGATTGAGTGGAATATTGTACTCCATGATGAAATCAGTCATTGGCAGAGTATAATTCCTCGGTAGAGTCAATTCCATCCAAGCTTTTTTTGTTGTTTCACTAACTTTTGTTTCTCATTCGTGCATCCTTAACAACAGATACAACCCAGTTGATTAAAATCAAATCAACTAAAACTGACTGTAGTTATAGGATGACCAATGTCAATAAAGTTGTACCATCTTATTATTGTTATCATACTTTTTCTTCAGGTTGCTAGTTTCCCATTTGATGACCATAATTGCCCCCCAATTTGATTGATAATATCTTTCTGTCAAAGTGCTTACTCATGGCTAAAGGAAGATATCGAGAATGTTGTGGTTGTGCACTGTAAAGCTGGGATGGCAAGGACAGGGTTGATGATCTCTAGCCTTCTTTTATACTTGAAGGTTTGACCCATTGGACATATTCTTGAAGAAATGATAGTGAATTTAGTGAAGCTACATGTTTTGCGGTTACAATTGTTGATACTGTTTTTATAAATTATTATCCCTTCTAGTTCTTCCCCACTGCTGAAGAGTCGATTGACTATTACAACCAGAAAAGATGTGTGGATGGGAAGGGGCTGGTTCTGCCAAGTCAAATTGTGAGCAATGGACTTCTAGTGATATTCTCGGACGAGTAATTTCTGAATTTGTTCTGTCTTTGGCAAGCTGTTTATATCTTACCTTGTTGCCACTTTTGTTTTCTTGTTATCTTCTGAAGAGATATGTCAAATACTTTGAACGCGCCTTAATATACTTCAATGGTGAAAACCAGCCTGGACGCAGGTATTCTCTTTCCTATGCAATGTTTATATTGCATCTTTGTTCTTTCTATTATTGCTGACAGCACATTTTATATAGGTGCATGCTTAGAGGATTCCGGCTTCATCATTGCCCTTATTGGACCAGGCCCTCAATTACCGTCTCTGATCATAATGGTACAACATGCTTCGTCTGCAAATTGGTTTTTTTATTTGATTGATGATTTGTGCTTCTATATTTTTCTTTAAGCTAAGCTTCTCTATAACTTAGGGTCTGCCAATGCATAAGATACTTTTTATGCTTAGAGGAATTCCTTAGGTTAGATGTGAAGATTAGATTTCTCACTCTACCTTTACACGTCTACATTCGCTCTTACTCAAGAATCTAAAATACCAGCATTAAGAATGTTTAAAATGCATGGTTGTCGTTCCAAGAATCTAAATTACCGGCTTAAGGTCACCTTTGATTTCATTTGGTTCCTTATGTTTTAGGATCAAAACCCACCCCTTGATGTAATTTTGCATCACTTGAAAGCATTTGTTAATGAGAGTCTTTGTCGGAATGCTTTAATGAGCAATTGCTGTAATTCTAGGCTCTAACCTTTCCTCGCAAATTAAAATTTCAGATACATTCTTTCCCTTCTAGTACTTCAAAGAAGTGAAATTGACTCGCAGCCATTCTATCGTATATTAAAGCTACCTTAACCTTCTGCCTAGCCAAACATAATAATCTTTTCATGCACAGGTGTTCTCTTCTCCACAAAGAAGCATCCACGTACCAAGGATCTCTCTGTATGTTTCTTTGGTTGTTTGCTTAATTATCACAATCAATGCCCATATTTTTAAAAATGCCGTTTTAAGCTCTGGAGCATCCTTATTCCAATTTGAACTTCGGTGCATATAATTATTCTTCACAGCCAGAAGATTTTTGGTTTAGCGCTCCAAAGAAAGGAGTTATGGTCTTTGCTTTGCCTGGGGAATCGGGTCTGACTGAGTTGGCTGGGGACTTTAAAGTCCATTTTAATGATCGCCAAGGGGATTTTTATTGGTATGTAATCTTCCTCTCAAATAAAATTAGCTCCTTGGCTTGTATTTATGAATTGAAACTGATCTCTTTGTGATTCTTGGCCTTTTGATTCCTCAGTTGGTTGAATACAACAATGATAGAAAACAGAAAACTTCTGAGTACTGGTGATCTTGATGGTTTCGACAAGGTAAAACATGATGTGCTTTACGTTGAGACTATATATTTATGCGTAAAACTCCAAGAAATCACCCTGTGGTTAACCCAAAATAAATTTGGCCCCTGAGGTTAAAAATCTGACACTGAACTATCTTATGCTTGCCTCCATTTACTTTATACACGACACCGATAACCATTTTTCCTCTTAATTTTACACTTCTTTGTTTCTGGTAAGAAAAATTTTTGCAGCCCTTTTTCTCTTCCTCTCTCATGGTTTCACATTAGCAGCCATTTCTTGGCTTCCTACTACGCTTAAATTGGCAGCTAAAAACCTTATCCATAATATACTTGGCCAACAGCCATGGTAACAAGATTTTTAGGATGTTTGATCTCGATTTTTAGGATTTTCTAGGGAAACTGAGAATCCTGAAATGGCTATTCTAGGGGAACTGGGAATCCTGAAATGGCTAAGGAAGAAAGAGAGCCTGGAATGAGCATGGATGTGGAAATGGGTAATTGTTAAATCTCAGGTTTTTGATGCTGGACGGCTTATGAATGTATTTAGTGAAAATGAGAGAAGTTTTGGAAAGAAACGGAAAATGTTAAAGAGTGTTCTGGAAAGATAAAATGAAACACATCTCACAGTAGTTAAACTTTCGATTTTTAAACCTCAGAGGGCATATCTAGTCCGCCGTTAACCGCTGAATATGTTTCTAGAATTTACCCTAAATTTATTTGTGATGTTCTTTCAACCTGTCTACGTATCTTCGTTACTTTCGGTTGAAATAATGTCCTCTTTGATGTTTCTTCCTCTTTTGGATAATTTTTGCAGAGGAAATTGCCGTCCCCCGGTTTCCAGGTTGAGATTGTGCTTGTAGATTATAATGGCACTGCTCCCCCAAAGTCACAACCCGAAACTCCTACAAATAAGCAAGATGAAAGCTCAGGCACCTCCGAATCCGCCGAGGGAGCCACCTCCAAGTCCAAAACAACTAATTCTGATCAGGTTGCAAGTTTGGTGAAGTCTACTGAAAAAGTTTCCTTAGGAAGTACGGACACCCAACATAAGCATGCCATTAACGAGCCTAGAAAAGACACCGTCCAGCAAGCTGCTGATGCTGCTGATGCACGTGTTCCGATTTCCAGCTCAGAAAGTCAATTCAAGGCAATGGCTACTGATGCATCTGTTTTCAGTTTCGGAGACGAGGAAGATTTTGATAGCGAATAAACCGGAGAAACGTCAAACTTCCTGTACATACATCAGGTTGCAAGTTATATGAATCCCAGGTAATGTTCTATTGTATTTGTTTTATTCGAATCATCTCACATTCTGATTCTGACTTATAGGTGTTGTAAATCCCCATAAAAAAATTTGGCTGGTAGAATAGTCTCTGCATTAAATTATGAATCAAAGTCTCGATGAAATTCGTTTTTTGGTTACTTTGTGAAAGAAAATCTAGTTTACCATTTAGAAATGTAACATTTGGTTTGTTCGTTCTTTATCGTGTAGTTTGCATGGTTCTTGATACCATATGAGTTGTCTCAGGGTTTTTCCCGATTTTTCATTTTTCTTGAAGTATTTTTTCTCGCGTCTGCATCTGACATATGCCCATGTTGAATTTACATCCAAATCTGAGTTGTCTACTGTTCTGAATATACCAACATATCCAAGTCCGAGTAACATAATTCTTTTTTATGCTTTTTCTTAAAGCACGGCTTGTTCGTTTCACATGAATATATGAAATTTTTTTATAAAAATCCTATGATATCTTGACATAATGATGACAAGGTCGAGGTTTTAGGAACTTTGAGATCTTTAGTTCATGTCTTACCCCATGTAAATTATGTATGGATTTTATTTCATTTTAAATTTCTCCATGCGTGCATCTGTCTAAATTTATTCTAGTTTGGGTTCACTTATATTTTGAATACCAATCTGTTTGTATATCTTAATAGTTTACTTTTGGTTATATTTATTCATACCTGATTTATTTGTTTAACTTCTTTAAGAAAAAAAAATTATAAAAAAAATATAATTTTTTAACGTGTTAAAACGTTTATAATTAATATATATATAAAACGAATTTCAGCAATAAAAAGTCAAAATAGTGGCAAAATATCTTAATTTGTCAAATTAAAAAAATGTTTTAGTCAGAGTTTGACCTGGTTTTTGTTTGATTTGATGACGTGGAGAAAAAGGGCTTCAAAATAATAAAAAATTCTTCTCTTAGAAGACCTTTTCTTTTATCTTAATCGAAGCCTTTATCCCTGCCTCGTTAAGAAAAGTATTCTTTGTTTGTATATAATACACAACACGGCTTAAATTATTGGATAGGAATGATTTTATTAAATTATATTTTTTGTTTGTATCTTATACTAATAAAATTATATTTTCTTAATATTTAACTCAATAATTGTTAGATTAAAATTAATTTGTATTTATGTATACTATAAATAAAGTGTTTAATCATTGTTGTTAAAAATTGAATTAAATTAATCAACTAAATCGATTGAGCTCTTGAATTGAATATTGATGCTATAAAACCAAAGGAGGGTTGAGCCCGTATCTGATGACCATGTTTATAATATTATTCATATTTATTAATTTTTTTCTAAAAAATATATTTAATATTTATGAAAAAAATTAGATTACAAACACAATTATAAATATATCACAAATAATATATATATTCAAGTAATTTTAATTATAATTAAATTATTGCAATGCATGAATGAATTAACAACCATCCAATTTTAAGATAATAAAAATTTTAAAATTCCAACCTTAACTATTAATCCACAATAATTTTTTTATAATTAATAATTGAGAGAAAAAAATAGGGTTATTTGAGAGTCAACCAAAACTCTTATCCTATAACATTATAATCTTACTATTAGACTAAGAGGCTGTTTGTCATTAATGCATTTACTATTTATTTAAATGAATATGAAAAATACTTGAATTAAAAAATATTTTTGTTATTTTTTTTTCTAAATTCTGTTGATAAACTAAGAAACAAGTAACAACTTGAAAATTTTGTTTTTTTGTTTTTTGTATTTTATTCAACTGGCATTTTCGTTTATATTTTCTTGACAATGGCTGTTCATTGTCAAGGAAATAAAGTTGCAAAAAAAAAAAGTCTAATTTTCTTTTTGATGAAATAAATAATCTATTTTTTATAATTTTCTTATTCATATATAACAGCCGCCATTACCATTTTATCAACTAAGCAACTTACAAGTTACAACCCCTGAACGCAAAAACCAAAACTTTCTTTTTCTTTCTATCCAAACAGAAAATAAAAAATCCTTTGGTTTTTCACTTTTACAAGCCTTTTCAGTTAAGGCAACTACGCGTTTATATATGTTTTATATGGAAATTGCATAGTTTTTGCCAGTTTTTTAAAACCGAATTGAAAGCCCCCAAATTGAATTAAACTTCCCTTGCTGTTGCAGAGAAAAAAAAAGTTTTAAAAGAAAAAAACATCATTAAAATCGTTAATTCAAAGCTTAAACACAACTTATCTATTAAAAGTTCACTCGTTTTCTCATCTATAAAAAGTCACCCCCCTTTTTAAAAGGCAGGTCAAATCACCAAATCTCATCACAAAAAAAACTCCAAATTTCTTCTCTGTACTTTTCTTCATTTTTATTTTCTTTATATTTGTTATTTTAGTATCAAATCCATGTCGGTTTCTGGTATCCACGGCCATGTTCTCGAGGTTACTGGTACGTGAAAGTTTTTTTTTTTTTGAATTTTATAGGGTAATTATTGATTTTTGTGCTTATTTGAATGTTGGGCTTTTTTTTCTTTTGTGGCTATGGAAGTTGTTGGATGCAATAGATTGAAAGATACTGAATGGCTTTCAAGGCAAGATCCTTACGTTTGTCTTGAATATGGCAGCACTAAATACCGTACTAGAACTTGCACTGGTAATTTCTCTCTTTCAACTTTACATACACACACACACACACATATATATATATATGCACAGATGAATGTATGTATGTATTTTAGGGTTTTTTGATTTGGGTCTTTGGATCTAAGTTAAACTTCAGGAAAATTCTAAGAAAATCTCCTTAAAACGAGCTATCTGTAAGCTTCCATGTTATACAAAACATTACAGGAGTTATAATAGTTTGTCTAATTGGGTAATCTTTTTGTAAGATTCAGCATTATATATTTACATATATATATGAATTCATGTATTTTGGGTTTTTGGATCTAAGTCAAAATTTAGGAAAATTCTAAGAGAAGCTCCTCAAAATAAGCTTTTAGTAAGCTTCAATGTTATATAAGACATTATAGAAGTTATAATAATTTGTCTAATTGTACAATGTTAAAACATTACAAATGATGTAATAATTTATGTAATTAAATAATATTTTGCATAATTGTGATATTAGACAACATTATGAAAAAATTGTGATAACAAGGTGTAAGTAATTCGCTTCATTCGCATCCAAATCATGAATGTTTGGAATCCATAGACGTCGCTTTTCCTAGTTTGAATTGAAGGGTGACATAAAATTGGTAGATTTATAGTTAACATATTCATTGTTTTTGTGTGATCGGAGCTTGTAGAAAGCTCAATCTAAAAAGCTCGCCCTGGAATTCTTCCGGAAATTTAACATCTCGGTTTTTTGTTTTAGATGGTGGCAAAGCACCTGTATTCCAAGAGAGGTTCACGTTCACATTGATTGAAGGGCTTAGAGAGATCAATGTTGTGGTATGGAACAGCAATACATTGACTTATGACGATTTTATCGGCAGTGGAAAGTAAGAAAACACCTTTGATCCGTTTATGTGCTTTTGAAAAGATTTGTTCTTATTGGTTTTTTTATTCTAATGTTCGGTTTTCTTGTAGGATTCAATTGCAGAAGGTTCTTTCTCAGGGTTTTGATGATACTGCTTGGTCACTTCAGACTAAAACCGGAAGGTAAACAAATTGAAAACTGAAATCGAAGTGTCACATTTTGCATGTACTAGGGTAAGATATGTTTTGATGAATAACAAATCGAAAACCAAAATCGAATTGTCATTTTTTGCATGTACTAGGATGAGATATGTTTTGATGAATAATCTCTAGCGGCACTTGACCTTTAGAGATTGGTTTAAGTTATATTGCCTGCAGAACCTTGTTTATATTTCTCCATATAATTCCTGATTCAGGATTTTAATGATACTGCTTTGGTCACTTCAAAGAAAAACCGGCAGGTAAATGAATCGAAAATTGAATGGTAGCTTTTAGCATGTACTAGGATAAGATATGTTTCAATGAAGAATCTAAGGACGCTTGATCTCGAGATCGGTTTAAGCTTATATTGGTTGTGAAACGCTGTTTATGTTCCTCCATATAATTCTGGAATCTCTGTCATTGCTAGCTTGTCTTTATACTTATTGCATCCTATCTTCCATGTGGATTCATTTTTACTCTCACGGTTTATGAGGAAGAAAATCGGTTCTTGTAGTCATGTACGCATGTCTCAGTTGTCCTCAAACTGAAAGATTTTTGCTTAATTTATGCTTCTGTTCATCAAAATTGACACGTAATTGCTCATTTTGCTGCAATGTCTTGCTCCATAAATGTTACGATACTGTTTGGATAGCAATTGTGTTTCTTGGAACCTTATTTGTTATATATATACCAGCAAGACATTCTGTTTCATGCTCGGTTATTGACTTGTCTAATTTGCCGAGTTAAATTTCATGTTATATTCCCTATTTTTGGATTTCCTTTAGTTAGAGCAATCTTTGAGCACCTACCGATACTTTTTCCGAATTGCAGATATGCCGGAGAAGTACGGCTGATAATGCATTACGGAAATGCCAAAGTAAGTCCAATCTATTTTACTGTTATTCACCAGCTTCGTTAATATTTATTTGAAAAAATGTGAACTAAACGGTTACTTGGATTATTGCAGCCGCCAACCACAACATATGCTCCGACAGCACCACAATATACAGCTCCTCCTCCACATGTCCCTCAATATTCCGCACCTCCGGCAACTTATCCAGCTTCTTATCCACCACCGGCTACAACATATCCATCTCCATCACCATATCCAGCGTATCCTTCATCTGCATACCCTCCTCCACCTTCGGCTTATACTCCGTCGCATTCAGCTTACCCTCCACCACCTTCCGCATACCCTCCACCACCTTCCACATACCCTCCACCTCCGCCACATTCATCGTATCCCCCATCTACGTATCCACAACAATCACCCTATTATCCGCCAGGTAATTTCAGTTACATTTTATATCTTTCGATGATTACACCCTATTGCATTTCAAATATAGTACTTAAGTTCCATTCTTTTCCATTTTGCAAACAGGTCCTTTCCCTGGTCATTATCCCCCACCACCGTACTAAAACATCCAAGGAGGAGACAATTCCTCGTCGGCCAAGGGTTTCACATGTCAACCAAATGCAAAAATGCACATGTCAACCAAAAGCTAAAATGAGAAGTATTTAAAATATTGTGTGGAAACTGAAAACTTAGAACTCTGTAATATCCATTGTATAGTTTTGACTTTTTATGATAATAATACATTTCAGTTTGTGGATTTCTTTTTAGGTCATTTCTATTCTGTTTTGTTCAACTTTGATGTCTTACAACACCACCAAAGCTAAATGAAATATTGAACAATTAACCTAAACTTGACCTAAGGCAGACTATTTATTATCCGCAGACTATTTATTATCCTAACTTGAAGGTCTGTTATTTTAGAATTAATTGGTATTGTTAGTATTGCAACATTTATGTTTAAGCTCGTAATATTTTTTATTTTGGGATTAAGATTTGCCATCATTGCTGTTGATATAGAGTTTGAGTTTGAATATGTTTATCCACCTCCTCTATTTTTGAGATTCGGGGCTGACAACATTGTTAGCAGTAATCTGACAAATAATATCTTTCAATTTAGGGATCGAAAGGTTATATGTAGTTTAAGTAGGATCGTAGATGAACAAAGTTTCGTTGCATAGTTTGATTCAAGTTTTAAAGACTCACTTATTGAACGAACTGAACACGAACAAATGTTGTTCAATTTATGAATAAACTTATCTATGTTCGTGAATGTGTTTTTTAATTTAAACGAATAAACATAATCATACATAATTTTAAATAAATGAACGACGACTTTACTATTTGAAATTCTTAAAAACACCCGCCAAATAAAAACAAACATGAACAAAATATTATTCATTCAAATTCGATTCATTTACAATCCTAAGCTTAAACATAAGAAAGGCATAAGAAAGGGGTTTAGGCAAAAATATTAAAAATCTGAACAACATTAGTGGTGATGAAATCTCTAGCATAAGAACAGTGAAGGAGTTAGGATCATTTGATGAGAATGCATCTAATGGGTGATCCTTCAGAACCAAGCAACCTTAAAGGCAAGCAATGAACATTATATATTCCAACTGGAACATTATCAAGTTTCAAGCCCTCCACTAGAATGATTTCCTGGATCCAATAATTCTTGACAGTGAGTGTTTGATATGGATATATACTTGATTTAAGAATATTCATAGTTTTTTCATATATTTAGATTCTATACAAATACTCGTTTAAAAAAAACAAAGAGTTTGACTTTGAAAATCGATAGTTAATCCTTGAGTTCGAATTTAGGATTTATCTATACAGACATAATTTAATCTCTGTACTTTTAGATTTAATCACAAAATTACCTTCCAAACTATACTACTTTTCTTGCTTAGGTACCTAACAAAATTTTGGTCAAAAATGGTACCTAAACTATTAATTTCATCTCATTTTACCTAAAATAATGTATGACTTCCGATAAAAACGTGTTGCATGTCACATTCTTATTGGATGATATCGTGTTTTGGGATAAAATGTGACCAAATTAATAGTTTAAGAAAAAAAAAACTTTTAAGCACCTAACCCTAGTGGGAAAACTGATATAATTTAAGGCCAATTTTATATTTAAACCTAAATTTGAAATATCGTTCATTCTAGTCAAAATAGCTAGCATGGATTTTTCTTAAATACAATATTTCAACTTATCATGCTAACATGATTTTTTTTTTTTTGGAATTGGAGATGGTACTTCTAACAAAAATCCACGGTAGCATTTTAACGTAAGGCGTTATAAAAATAAAGGGATTAAATTATGCTAAATTAAATTATAGGAACTAAATTCCAATTTTCGGTATATAAAAGGACCAAAACCTTAATTTGACCACCTATAAAAGTAATAAAATAATATGTTGTTGAAGTACAATTTCCTTACCCTGCCTTCAAAGAACTCAAGATGAGCTGGAACGGAATGATCATAGCATGCAGCAGATAAGAAATCGATTCCTGCATTTTCCAAGATAAACAAATTCGTCCCTAAGATTACTTGTTTTGCAAGTAAACTAAAGTAGCAACACCAATAGGCTAATCGAAGGAGCTCAGAATTTAGCACTTTTGATTCATGCAAACAACCTTTAAAAGCTGACATCTAGCAAGCTCCAGGTTGAAATCGAGCAACGAAGTTATGTTAAGCTAAGAACATAACTCAAAGCTCTTTTACCCTAAACCAAGGATGTTTGAATCAGATCAGACCGGTTGGACCAAGGTACCTGTCCGAAGAATAGCTTTGAATCGGTACGGATCGGTTGAACAAGATTCTTTTTTGTTTTAGACTGACGAACCAGTGGCCTAACTAGTTCGGTTTAAAAAACATTGCACTAAACCTTATATCTCACTTTAAGTATTCATATCCAACATTTGTTTTCCCCGTAAATTCAAATACGCTGACATCTAGCAAGTTCCAGGTTGAAATCGAGAAATGAATTTATGTGATGATATAAAGTTAAAGGACATAACTCAAAACACTCTTTTACCTTAAACCCTATATCTCTCACTTTAAGTACTCGTATCTGACATTTGTTTTTCTCGTAAATTCAAATACGGATTCAAGATCCCTTCAAATAAATGAGAACTAGAGGAAAAATAAACATACTCGTATCCAACACTCAAAATCAAGAAAAGATCTTACCTACAAGTTTGATGTCAGTGTTCTTTGCCAACCATCTTGCCCCATCTGTGGTGAATCCAACATAGCTCGAATCAAACTCCTTTTTAAACATAAGCCGCCTGAAATTGGGGAAAAAGATACAAAATAATGATCTACCATTTCAACCAAATTCTATGTTCAAACAAAAAGGAGACAACGCCAATGACTTTGATTATTTTGTTGATAGGTTTGTTTGAGTTAATACTTTGTTAAGGGATTTCCTATTCTTTCAGGAAAAGTATGTGAAGTGTCATCCGCTCAAACCTGGTGGACCAACAAGTCCGTTATTATCTCCGGTGAGAATTTGGTTTCTCAATTCTACTAAGAGCTTGAGTGTTTGGAGAAGTAACCTAAAAAGGCTCCAGATTCACAAAGTGAGAAAGTGCCTCCTTGGGTGCCTGGGAAGTTGAACCATGTGTAATTGCGCATGGTTAGACTCGATCCCATATAGGGCATTAATGGGTGAAAATGCTACCACTTCTACGTGGTTCGCCTTTTTAGACACCCAGCAAGGCACTTTTGCCCAGTGAATCCATTGTTTCTTCAAATACTCGGACTCTCAACAAGGTTGAAAGCAAAAAAAACCCATCGAAGATAATACTGAAATTGTTGAGGGGTTTGTCAACTCAAGACGGACAAATAACACTTCACATACTTCTTCTGACGGAGTAAAAAATCCCCTACAAAAAAAGACGCCATTTTTACTTTTGAGAAACCCTCAACATACTTGATAACTTATGATACTCAAAACTTTTCATTCGTCTTAAATAGTTCAAGTCTTCACCTACGCACACCACAAAACCATATATATGTAATGAAGTATGGTCCTCCAAAGATGTGAAGAAACATAGAAATAAATTATATGTACTCATATTTGATACATACCCAAGCTCACCGTTAAACCTGGATAGCATAGCATGTAACTTCCAAGAAAATAATAAAAACTAACCCCTCCTTTGGTTCATTGGAATAAAAATAAATGATAAAATAGCTATTTGATGCAAATGAAATAAAGAAATAATAAGTATAACATAACTTTGTTGATTTAATGGAATATACAAAGTATTACATTTTTTGGTTACTTATAATAAATAAAGAATAAATAAAAAAAATCAATTTTACCCTTACAATAAAAAAATTATTTTTTGATACCTTATTAATATTATTACTATCTCATAATTTTTTAAATATAATATATTTATTAGTAAAATAAAAAAATATTATGACAGTATTTTAAAAAATTGTAATATGGTTTATTAAAATATATTATTTAAAATAAATTTTATAATTATACTAAAATATGATCACCAAAATAATAAATATAAAAAATATTATTGAATACATACAAATTTTAAATGCAAAGTTATTTTATGTAAATATTATTTTTTCTCTCTCTTATTAATTTCTCTCTTACTAACCATATTAATTATTTTCTCTCTCTATCATAATTTCTTTTCCTACCCTCCTTTGGTTTTTTTTCATCTCTACCCTTTACATTTAATTTCATTTCTACTTATATTTCGACGGATTATAATTAACTAGTGTAAATGTAATGGTAAAATACATTGTACTTTTAATTAGAGAATACATATTCGAACGTTAAAGACGATATTATTAAGAAAATAACCATGAACTTGAATATAGATTGTAAAACAAACATACAACTGTATATTCTTCAAAACCTAGTTTCTGGTGATAGCACCGCCAGCCACGGCTGCCGAAAGCTTTTTTGCTCCAAAAATTCACCTCATTGCTAGCATTCAGTAAATTAACCCCAAATTTATATTCCAATTTGTTCAATATCAAAATTAAGAAGAATTAGAGAGGTTCTCAATTCTTTTTTATCAAAAATAATTCTAAACTATTAATTTTATCCTAGTTTACCCAAAGAACCATATTAGCAAATAAAAGCATGACACATGATATGTTGTTATTAAATGTAGTATTTTAAAAAAAATTGAGCAAAATTAATAACTCAAGTATCACATAAAAAAATTTTAATGATTAATTTGGAAATTTGATTATAGTTTAGGGGTTAATTTAGTAATGAAACATTTAAAAGAATAATCCAAGTATTTTAGTGTTGAATTAATCTCCAATACCTGTCGGTATTCAATGTTCTGAAAATAACACGACGCACTCCTTTGGGAATGTTCAATGATTCCATCACTTTAGCTGCAACAACATTAAAATAAAAACAGAAGATTATAACTTACTATCAGTATCAGATCATACACAAAGCCAAAAAAAAAAAATGGTGTTGTAGATCGATACCGGTTATATTACTATCCCTCGGCACATCCACTAACAAAGCTGGCCCTGCGACAATTAAACAAACACTTGGAGTGCATCATTTGATTACAATGAAAGATAAGAGATCCAACAATGGCGATTGCCGCGTTGGGTGTTTACCGTTAAGGACATCAAGGTCAAGGGTGTCGACATCGAACCCAGCGTCGAAGTAGCTGTCGACCATATGTCCCGGCGCGTCAACGTGGGTGCCGGAATGGACCGACTGCAGCTTCATCAAGGAATTATTGGACCTTGAACCGTTCTTCATGCTTGACGGAAGCCAAAGGAACTGACCCAGACCATCTTTGCTCCCCCACGAAGGCATATCCACGGTGTATCTGTGGCTAATGTCGAAGATTCTCCCGTCGCCGTAAACTTCACGACGAACGGGAACCGGGTTATCATCCGCGGCGGAAACGGTGCAGTCTGTCGACACTGAAGGGTAGGCGGGAATGGAAGCGACGGCGGCGGTGATGGCGGTGGATAAGAGGAGGAGAATCAGAGAAGACATGGTTATTGATCAATTTGGAGCTTATGGAAACAGCTTAGTAGCTCTTATGATTTGAATGTTGTCGGTAACTGTGTTTTGTGACCATTCGTCTCAACTAACTATTATCAAAATAAGACAGAGGGTAAAAATACTATAGAGTCCCCTATCCTAAATATTAGGTTGCATTTTAGTACTTTTACTAAAAAAATAGATAAATTAATTCTTGCACGTTGAATCAAATAGCATATTGATAATTTCTTTTTAAAAAATTATATGTTTCTACTATTAAAAATTGGCATAGTTGACAAAATAATTAAACAGTGACATATAACATGCCACGTATATCTCATGCCGATATACAATGACCAGTTTTTAACCGTAAAAATAGATGAAACTTTTAATAGGACTAGTTTACTCTTCAATCTAACGCACGGGGACTAATTTGCCCAATTTTTAGTAAAGGAGACAAAATGTAATCTTTCTCTTAATATACATGCTTCCATGATATTTTTACCCACAAAGTGGATATTGCTCCAAAATTCATTGGTTTTAATTCTTGTTTTAGTCCCTCTATTACGATGAAATTGTGATTTAATTCCTTTAATTTGGCATAAAACATCTCTACTTATTGCTGTTCAAGTGATTTACGTGAATTTTATTGTTATTTTTTATCATACAATTAAAATTAGGCGAAATTTCTTTCGATTATCTTTAACCAATAAAAAGTTATATATTAACCAAATGCTTAAGTATGTTTTTAAGTAAATCAAAATGAAGAGACTAATTATCAAATTTCAGCCTGGTAGAGAGGCAAAATCAGAATTAGACCTTTATTTGTATAGTTGTACAAAACTTTGGGTCAAATTCTATTATTAGTCCTTATTATATGCATAAGTTACGTATTTAATCCATTTATTCTAATTTGATCAATTTTTGTTTATATATATTTTCAAAATTTGAAATTTCAATAATGGCACGTAATATAGCAATTAAATCTATTAAGTCAAATTCAACTATTAGTCTTGTACCGTCAATTTTGTTTGTATTAGATCCATTAATTAAGATGACATATTTTTTTAATATTATGTGAAAATAGCGTCTTTTTTTTGTATTATTCATGTTTGTTTCAGGGGCGAATCTAAGGAAGCTGGCGGGCTCCTCGGCCCCCCTAAAATAGAAAATTTTCTATTTTGACCTTTTAAAATTTTTAAAATTTTAAATTAGTAAAAGTAAAATTACAGTTTGGCCCCTTAAAAATGATAATTTTTTTATTTAATCTTTTAAAAATTACATTTTTACTATCATAAAAATTACAATTTAATTTCTCGCCCCCTAAAAAGATTTTCTGGCTTCACCCCTGGTTTGTTTTATTATCTATGTTTGAGTTCATGGTTATCTTTTCTAACAATGTTGCCTCCAAAATTCGAACTTGCATTCTGTCTTTAAAAGAGCAATGTGTATTGCTACTACACTCAAGACTTATTGTTGTAAAAATAATAAGTTGACATGGCATTACGCGTATCATATCCCGTATATATATTATATTACAATGTTCTAGCTATATAAAGAAATGAAAATCCATGTTGGCATTACAATTTTTTGACAAGCATAAATATAAATATAATGTGCTTCAACGCACTCGAACCCATATTCTCCTACATTGGCAATAATACCCATATCAATCAAGCTAAAACTCAACCAGTTAGTGATAATATATTTGTCAAGTAATATTTTGAAAAAGATCAGTATTTGGTACACTGCAGTGTATTTATTTTATTCCATAAGCAGCCTTAAAAATTATCACGTGTTTTTTTTTAATATTTTACTATATCTCTATAAGATAATTGTCAAACCCTAACGTTGCTTGTGGAATCTACAAACTCCTCCGGTAGTGAATCAAACATTAATCTTTTTGAAAATAGTTAAATTTAGCTTAAGGAATTTAATAATAACCATTTAGAACAAAGACGTAAGTTTAAAATTTGAAAAGTATAAAGACTGAAAAACATCATACGACAATACAAAGGCTAAATCCAGATTAAATTACATGTATCATTTAATGAGAATGCATCTAATGGGTGATCCTTCAGCACCAGGCAACCTTAAAGGTAAGCAATGTACATTATATATCCCAGTTGGAACATCATCAAGTTTTAAGCCCTCTACTAGAATGATTTCCTGCATTATCCCAACTCGAAAGTGAGTGTTGGAATATAGTTATGTGTTTAATATGAATATACTTAAAGTTTATTCATATGTTTCGAGGATCATATTTAATATTCATGTTTGAATATAAATCGACCTGACACGAATAATTTAAGGAAAAGAAAAGGATTCAAATTGTAAAAAATTCCTTACCCTGCTTTCAAAGAATTCAAGATGAGCCGAAACCAAATGATCCTCACATGCAACGGATAAGAAATCGACTCCTAAAAAATTCATCAGCATAATTACTTATATTGCAAGGAAACAACCAAAAATCGAGTTAACTCAGTCGGTTCATGCAATTGTTTTTAAAAAAATTCTAAAAGGTTTGGGATTTGTATCCTAGAATTTAATATCCTTTTTCCTATTTCCAAATGATTGAGACAAAAGAAAATCAAAGTAATGTAATACTATAAAAAACGAATCGATGGTTGAACTGATCAGATCATTGATTTTAAATTTAAGTTCTCAACAACAAATAAAGAAAAAAAGTCACAAACCGGTTCAATAGGTTGAACTAACGATTTTTTTTATCTCAATATCTATCTCTTTTACCAGTTATATCAATTTGATTTATATCTAGTTATATACCATCAATTTAATAGAATGTAGACCAGCTCAACTAGTTAATCTAGTCCAATTCTGACATCATTGAAATAATGTAGTTATGTGATAATATGAAGAACATCCCTACAATTCTTGCTCTTCAATTTTTTGTTGCAGTACCTTAAAATTCGTACCTGACATGTATACAAATGTCAATACAGGGATATGGTCCTCTAAAGATCCTCCAAGACTTGAGAATTTTAAAAAAACATTGTATATATTTATAGGTAAAGTAACGTGCTATTTTATTATAGTGGAATTCCATAGAATCTTTTTTAAATTAACGATTGTGATTGAAAGACATAAATGAAGAAACTATAATCGTTTGATAAAGTCACAGTAAAAATTAGAAAATTGTGCTCGTGACCTAGAACTTGTTAAATCAGTTACTGAATACATTATTTTTTTTGGAATCAATCTCTCTTTTTTAGTGTTGAAACTGGTTGAATTGATTAAAATGTAAACTCACATCTCTTAATGAAAATCCTATGTGGCATGATCTATGGTGAATTAGTGTTTCTTTTTTTTTTGTCCTTTTTATTTCAACCATTAATTTAAAAGGATCCTACGTGATCTCACTATAACGGGATCTTTAAATAAATGTCAAAATATTTATATCAAATAAATACTTGTATCCAATACTAACACTCAAATCCGAGTAATTGTTGATCTTACCTACAAGTTTGATGTCAGTGTTCTTCACCAGCCATCTTGCCCCATCTGTTGTGAATACACCATAGCTAGAATATTGGGAATTATCCATATTTATGGAAAATCAAAGATATGAGTATCAAATAATGGAAAGTCAAAGATATGGGTATCAAATAATGGAAAGTCAAAGATATGGGTATCAAATATTGGAAAGTCAAAGATATGGGTATCGAGATATTGGCATAATAAAATCTCAGATATTTGCAATATATGGTCCCTAAATTGTAAAGTGACTTTGCAAGTTGATCCCTGAACCTCAACTATAAATAGGCATAACCATCTCTCATTCTGTATCTCAAACTTGCCATTCTCTACTTAAGGCATTGTTTTCTCTCTCTCTCTTTGTAAATTCTCACTTGTATTTTGGAGTGAAATATATTTGGTAGTGCCCGAGGACGTAGGCAAAATTTGCTGAACCTCGTTAAATTCTGGTGTTCTTTATTGTATTATTCTACATGAATTGTGTGTGTGATTGTAGTGATTTATTGTGCTATTAAATTACGATTGAGGGATATTCTGGCTAGGAAAGACCTGGTACTTAAGCGATCCTTGTGATCCACCTCTCTTTCCTGGGAATTGAACTTAGTGTGATTTTTTAGTACAATAATTTTACTCTTTTACACGCTTCCGCACAACATAGAATCGTACTCACTTTTAAAAATAAGCCTCCTGAAATTGGGAAAACAGAAATATCTAAAAATAAATTGAGGGATAAATCGAAGTTATCAGATTTTTTGGTCAACCAAACAAAAGAGAGAAACTTTGTAAAACAACATTCATCCATTCATCTCCTTCTCCGTTTATTTTCAAGCTTCCAATTATCCTCATACTTTCGCCCAAACCTCACAATCTCAAATACCATACTAAATCCATACCCAACTTACTAAACTCATACTACATCATCACTTTGTCATTGAGTACTCACCAGTAATCTCGATTAATTCTATCAATTCAATTATTAATTACATAAATTGAACTAGACCGAATTAACATATTTAAATTGATTCTGATACCAATCAAAACTCAAATAATTAGATTGATTTCTATTGATTTAATAAACAATTAATGGATTTTTTTTATGTCCATTTGTTAACTTCAACAAATAATCAGAGTATATTAATGTTCATTACTATTTAAGATTTTTAGGGCACAACTACAATTGTACTTACTATATAAATTATGTACATCAACATAATTGATTGATAATCCGAAGATTGAAATATCAAATAAGTCTTTGTACTATTTAAAAATTTGAAATTTAATCATTGTACTTTCATTCTTAAGAATTTTATCTGTTTACTTTTTAGATTTCAAAATTCAAGTTTAATTATTAACACTGTTATTTCTTTTTTGTTAAATTCAAGTTCATTTGAATGCTAAGCGAATTTTTTTTAATTTAAAATAACAAAATGTCACACCAACAAATTTAACAAAAAAAATATTAACAGTTGGACTTAGATTTTAAATTTTAAAAAGTGGATGGATTTATGACATTTTAACCTAACCTCCGTATATTCAGAACTAGACCAAAATAAATATAGATAATACACATATAAACTAAGATAAACCCGAAGAAAGCCCACACATTGCAAGACTCGAACGTAGGTGTTTAAAATCCCAATACCTCAACCTTATTAACACAAGGTTTTATTCACAAGGTTCATTTATAGATCATTCGAAAATCCATTTTATACTCATACAAAAAAATTTATTTAAAATGTTAAGAGCTAAATTTATCTAAAAAAAATAAGGGTCAAGTTGACAAAAAAATATATAACTATTAATTGTTAAATTTATCACTATGCCTATTAAGTTTATACATTCGAATTACTACGAGCAAAATTAAACATTAAAAAGCACAACTTTGATATAATCTACCCTAAGACAGAATAACTCTCGAAAGGATCTCCATATAAGGGCCATATATGATTTAAATGGTATAAACGGAAAACTAACTTGAATCAAGATATTTGGACCGTATACAAAATATAAATTAAAAATTTAAAGTTTTTAGGACTAATTTGATTTCTATTTTTTTATTTATGTAATAACTAATTTTAATTTGTTATGATATAAAAATAAATGTTTTATATTTAAAATAATAAAACTAACTTAAATTCTATATAAAAGGGTGTTTTTTTAAAAAAAATTCATATGTTTTTTCTTTACTTAAAAATTATTCTTTAAAAAAAATAAAAATTTATCGTTTAAAAGCCATAAAACAAAAATTATTTCATTAAAATAAATCGAAAGATCTAAAAATTAAACTAAATCAGATTTGAAAAAAAATTAAAAATTCGAAATCAGCTAATCTATACCAAAAATGCCAAGACATGATTGGCTATATTTGGGGCACTTAATTGTGGGCACTTAATTGTGGACGTTGGCAAACGAAGAAGTCTAAAAATATCTCACGTACGGAGGTTCCACGTGACCTTTTAATTGGGGTTAATAATATTCAATGTTGAATTTAGTACTATTTTTATAATTTGTTATTTATATTTAATTTTAATATTTAATTTCATACTTGATTTTTTTCTAATCAAGTACACGAGTTTAGCTTTAATATTAAATTCAGGACTTGAATTTTTTTTTTGTTTCAATTAAGTATTTATGTTTTTTTATTATAATACACGTGTTAAATATTCACTAAGTCGCATTATATCATTTGGTTTGGGTACCACATTAAATATTAAAATTATACTTTAAGTACCAAATTGAATATTAAACCTAAACTTAATTATCAATCGGGATATTAACCTTTTTAGTTATGAATAGTGGTTAATTGAATGAAGGTAAATGTACCAGAGACGTCCCTTTATTATAGGGTTGATCGAATTAGTCCTTCTAATATTAAATGGAATAATTTAATCCTTATATTATTAAAAATAAATTAAATAATGTTAAATTAAAATATAGTTAACATTTATTATTTAATAGAGTTTGTAAATTAAATTTTTATTTGAAATTTTTAAAATAATATAAAAACTAAATCAATCTATTTAATAATAATCCATAAAATACGTAAATTTCCTATATACTTTAACCATTAAATAAATATAATTTATAAATTTATTTAATTAGAATATTTGAAACCGAATATTATTGATTGTTATCCGAATATAAAAAGCCTAAATGAGTTGACTTTAAGGAAAATTTTCATGCACTACCACACTTCATGAGTACTCATCCGCTTAACTTTGATTCTCTTTTACGTCTTAAATTCATTGTTAAATGGTTTTTATCATAAAAGTTAAAATTTTAAAATTTTCATTTTTTTATTTTTGTATTTATTGAAACTGAGTAATTAATCATCCGTATTTTATAGACTCATTAATAGAGTAAATTCTAGCCACGAGTTTTAATAATTAAAAGAAAGGAATACATAAAATAGTTAGCTTAAATCTAGCTTATTATTTAATAATTTAGTGAAATATTTACAATAATTTATTCTATTATAACTATAAAAAAAATATAATGATAAATTTAGTTTTTAATATTTATATTTCAATTTATTTATTTATTAGCTAAATTTAGCCTTCAACGTCTTAAAAAGAGTGAAATCATTTTTTTTAAACGGAAATGTTGGTGAATATATTAAATTTTTTTTTATGATATGGGCATAACAACCCGCATAATAGTCCACGTATACTTTATATTGACATGACTCTATTTGTTTTATATGTCAGATCAATAAATTATAAATATTAAAAAGTTTACAAAATATTCAAAATAAAAAAAATTTAACATAAAGTACACGTGAATTTTCATGTAGGCTATCATATTTGAAATTTTAACGTTTTGGTCAACATTTGCGTTAAAAAAGACAAGAATTTGATTTTTTTTTTCAAAAGATTAATACTCAAATTTAACTCTTTTTAAATGGTTGAGAGTCAAATTTAACTTAAAAATGGATCAAATTGATAAAAATATAAACATCAAGAACTTAATTTGCAATTATACCGGAAAAAAACATTGCAGCTTTGTTTTTCCATTTCTTTAATGGTTTTGTTTGTTAGGTTGCTGTAACCGAAATATTTATGAAGTTGTTACCAGTTTGACATATATGAAAATATATTCTTATAATAATTAAATTGAAATAAATTATTGAATTAAATTATAAAAAAAATATAAACCAAATTGATTTATATAGTTGTCAAGAACAATTGAGTTGGTATAATTAATTATAAATTAAATATTTAAAGGGTACTTAAAATAATTAATAAACAATGTACTCAAAATGCCCCATGTTTAACCAACTTTTATTTCATTGCAACTGGTAATTGGTATGAAAATTATCAAGTACTTTAAAAAAATATAAAAAAAAATAATTGAGTTAAGTACATTTTAAGTCACTCTATTATAGAGACCTTATTAAATGAATTAATTTAGTCTCGATACTATTAAAAAGAATCAAATAAGGTAAAATTTTATTAGTGTTAAAATTTAATGTTTAAAAGAAATATTATGCTGATTGAGTTTTAGCTCGACTGTCATAGGAATTGTTACTAATGCAGGAGGACGTAGGTTCAAGTGCATTGAAATGTATTATCTTCTTATTTATGGTTTGGGGAGGGGTTATAAGTAGTTATAAACATTGTGTCAGAGACTGCAAATGAACAAACAAATAATCTTCACCCTTTCCTGACATAATTCTGGGACTTACTAAGTACTTTTACCCTTTCCTAACATAATCAAAAGGTCTAATTTTGCCCTTAATCCTAGTACTTTTTGAAATTTTTAGTCCCGTTACTTTTAATTCCAGTAATTCAGTCCCTTTATTTTTTAATTTATAAATTAAAGTCCAATTGTTAATATCGTTCTATTAATTGATTTACGAAAATGTGTTGTCGATAGGATTGTAATTTTTAAATCAAACATTTATATATTAGAACGCTAAATATTCAAATTTAATGTAAGTCTATTGATAGTGTTATTAATTGAACTTTAATAAGATGAGTAGAAAAAGCTGAATTCCTAAAGATGGATTAAATTTCAAAAATTTGGAAAACAAATGGATTGGAGGTAAAATTAAACCTAAATTAAATATATAGCTATTGGTTGACTGGTCATGAGTTGTGCGGATATGTATGACACTCATCTATTTAATGAAAAAAACACTATATTCTAAATCTATTATTATAATAAAATTTTGTCTCAATTAACACACAAATCAAAATAAAATTAAAAATATTAGTATATTTTATTTAATTAATTATTTTTGATACAACAAACGTTAAAAAAAAGCATCCACTTTTAAATTTAACATAATTTTATGCACCTAACTTATAATTCAACTTTAAAAAAGTTCTTACATTTTTACCAAACGACTAACCTTTCATTTTACAACGCATTTTTTTTTAATTTAAACAAAAGGGCTAATTGACCAAATATCCTCAATTTATCATCAAAATTCTAAATTGATCCTAAATAAGGGAAAGTATATAACTTTCGATTGGTGCAAGTGGTGTGAGTAGAGAAGGCTATACAACAATAATTCTAACAGCCTGGTCACTTAAATGAAAATTTTTAAATAATTAAGTCATTATTTTAAAACTTTTTAAAATTAAGTAATTAAAATATAAACTTACTAATAATTAATGACTTTGGTGTAATTTACCCTTATTTTTCTTTAGTGGTGTCCAACCATTACATATTTTTTTCAAAGCACTACCATCCAAAAAAAACCCTTGATTGAAACTCCTTTAAAGTTTGCATCATACTCCATTGATGACATTCACAAGCTTTAAAAAAAACCCTACAAAATAGAGCAAATTTCATTGAAAAAATGTTCAATCTTGTTCATTTTCTTGTTTTTGTTCTTCATCATCTTCTTCAAGCTCAAGCCTTAACATTACCACAAGATATTTCAGCTTTAAAAGCCTTTAAATCCTCGATCAAACAAAGCTCAATCCCATCATGGTCTTGCCTAGCTTCATGGGACTTTTCCGACGACCCTTGCGCCGTCCCCCACCGTACTCGCTTTATTTGTGGCGTTTCTTGCTCGCCGGACGCCACTCGTATCACCCAAATCACGCTTGATCCTATTGGTTACTCGGGTCAACTCACCCCACTCATTTCACAACTCACCCAACTCACCACACTCGATCTCTCTGATAACTATTTCTTCGGTCGTATACCTTCTTCCATTTCTTCTCTACGTAATCTCCAGACTCTGATTCTAACATCCAACTCGTTTTCCGGCTCGATTCCTGACTCAGTCACGGCTCTCAAATCGCTTGAAACATTAGACCTTTCTCATAATGCTCTTTCCGGGAAATTACCGAAATCACTTAACTCACTTACGAGTTTAAAGAGGCTCGACCTGAGTTACAACAAACTCACTGGATTTCTACCGAAACTGCCGTCTAACTTATTGGAACTTGCTTTAAAAGCAAATTCTTTATCTGGGTATGTCTCGAAATCAACTTTCGACGGGTTAACTCGGTTAGAAGTCGTTGAACTCAGTGCCAACTCGTTTTCCGGTACCCTGGGAGCATGGTTCTTCCTCTTACCGTCGTTACAACAAGTTGATTTAGCCAACAACAGCTTTACACATGTCGAGATCTTGAAGCCCGCCGGTGGTAACAGCGACCTCGTCGCTATTAACCTTGGGTTCAACAAGATCGGAGGGAACCTCCCGGTGAACTTCGCCGACTATCCGATTTTGTCTTCCCTGTCCTTGCGTTATAATCGATTACGTGGCGCCATCCCATTGGGTTACAGCAAGAAAAAGTCTTTGAGGCGATTATTTTTGGATGGGAATTTCTTGATCGGAATACCACCGGCAGAGTTTTTCGCCGGCGATACCGAGGTTACAGGAAGTTTGGGCGATAATTGTCTATGGGGATGTCCGGCGAATTCTCAGCTGTGCTCGCCGCGGCAAAAATCGTACGCAATTTGCAAGCGAGCTTATAGTGGGAAACCAAGGTCTTAAGAGTCAAATTTTAGTCAGCGTTTTTTATTTTTTTAAATAATAATAATATAGTTAAAGAATTTGTGCAATAATTAAATAATTAATATGTGTAAATATAGTTTAATGGATTTGTTTTTTCTTTAAATAATGATTAGTGGTGTCAGCTTTGCTGGTACTTTGATGTTCATCCCTTCATTCTCAAGTTTGGTTGATTTTCCATGTGTTTTTTTCGAAAATAAAAGTTTTTTTATTTATTTATCAAAGTTTATTTTTAGTTATGGTTGAGTGGAGTAAAATTTACGTATGATATAATAAATATATGTTTTTTTGTTTTTTTTTCATATGATTTTTATTAAAGGAAAAAAATAGAGGTACAACAAAACACAGCATGTAATGCTTCCGGAGGGAGACTATGAGGTGGCAACACAAAAATGGAATCCCACAAGTCACCATGCAGCCAGATGGGAGTCGACATTGGAGAAGGGATCCATGGCCAACGAATGGCTTCAACCACCAATCCTGTAGGCTGGTACAACAAAACACGAGCTCCGTCTAGCGAAGGACCATGGTGAATGTGATAGATAGCACTCAGAGATAAAGGCTATAGGGGAGAAGAAAGAGGGTTAGGCCCAAAGTCAGGAGCGATCGGAAAAAGGCTTCTAGATCACTGATAGAAGAAGGTCAATGAACGAGAGGGGCACGGTTCAGACTTCATTTTGTACAAATAAAAGAAAAGGAGGAAGGAAAAAAGATCGGACAATGGCCGACACAAGGTTGATCGTGCCAACAATCACAATGGAAATGGGGAAAGCGAGGCTTCAGAGAGAGAGGAAAAAAAAAAAGAAATTGTAAGGTGCATTGTTGTATTTCTACATAAGAGTGAAACAAAAAAATAAATAAATAAGGGACCAAAAATGAATAAAAATTAAGAGAGAATAAAGTGTAATTTTATCATTATTTTAATTTGTGATTTCATAAAAGTTGAAGAAATTATATAAATAATTTTTTTTTAGATGAGAGGTTAGAGAACATTGTTAGAAAGAAGAATACAAATTTTAAAAGAATTAATTTTTATAAATCATAAAACGAACAAAAATACGAATGCTTAAAAATAAATACTCTAACCCTAAATATATATATATTTGAACAAAAATATAAAATGCATCCATAAATATATATACATTTTCTCTTCTATAGTTGCCATCCATATAGAAATCTTTTTCCATCATGCGAATGGTCGTCCGACCTCTAAGTTAGTGTCGCTCACCCCTTCCTGCCCTCCATAATGTTCTCCATTTGCTCTTCATTGTCCTTTGTTTTCACTTGTCCAGCCTTTGGGGGTTGTCGGATCTTATCTTTTTGTCACCAATGAGTCAGACAATTTGTTGGGGGTTGGAGGGGGGGGGGGAAGAAGGTTCTTGCTAGCTCTGTTTTGGTTGGAACAAGGCTCGAAGGATGGTTACCCCGTCGGCCTTTAGGTTTTATTTTGTCTCGGGGCATCTTTGACACCATCTCCTCATCATGTGAGTAAAGATAACCTAGAAGCCCCTTTTTTGTGCTTTGGTCGAGGATTCAGCCGTAGGTCGAGCAACCATTTAGGGTTTCCTTTTTTATGTTATATCGTCTTCTATTTTGTTGCCAATCAGAGAAGGTCCATGGCTTGTGCGACTGTTGCTTCTACTTGTGGACGCGATTCTCCCCTCTTGTATTCCCGATATTACTACACTAGCCTTCCACTCTAATTTCGACCTGATTTCAAGATGGAGCTTGTTTACCTTCACGATCATGCTTGTGATGCTCCTCTATATCGTAATTCGTTTGAAGTGAATGATGTTGCCCGCTTCGGTTTTATTCTTGAGGGTTGGAATTAGAGTTATTCAACCTTTGGGTTTTCTTTTTCTCCAAGAGTGAACCTATAAACTCTTTCACTAATGTACACTAGTACCGTTATTATTGATATTTTATATATTTTTTTATTTACTTCCTTTCATTCGAGTGTAACATCACAATTTTTATTTTTTATTTTTTTATATAATGTTTAAAACTACCCATAGTCGCTCATCAATCTTTAAATAAAAAGATAATACACTTTTGTACACTCGAACTCACATCCTTTTATATTGACAACAATATCATTATCAACTAAGTTAATATACAAGCTATTCCAACAAGAGAAGAGTCATGAAAAGCAGTTTCATTTCAACAACCATGTATCATTTAATATTTGAATTTAATTTTAATGTTTAATTTGACATTTAGACTAAACGACATCATGCGACTTGATGAATATGTAATATGTGTATTTTGGTAAAAGAAAAAATTAAGTACTTAATTAGAATTTAAAAATTGTCAAATTGAAAGAAACTCGTATATAATATTAAATATTAAAGTCAAATTCAAGTATCAAATTAAACATTAAAGTAAAACTCAAATCCCAAAATAGTATATTAACCTTTGTTTTTTTTTTAACAATGTTTGGAGTTAGAGTTAATTAAGGATGATGGTATGCTCAACTCTTTTTTCCCAAATTTTTTAGGGTTATATTTAACTCCGGACTTATACCACAAGGCAAATGAAGAATCAGAACAATATAAATAATATAATCGGCACGAAAATGAAATAAAATATGATGCATATAGACCAATTGCGAACTCCAAAAACAAACTAATAGCACACAATTTTACTACATTTATTTTATTTGACTAATACCCTAATGCTTTGCCAAATTCATAATTGGGTGGCCATCATACCTCAGCTTCAAACATCATATGGCAAAAAATTTAATCCGGTCACCAGACCAAATTGAAGCAAAACCGTCAACATCGACTCATGGAAGCAAATAGCAACAACAATGACAACAAATGAGGCCTCGGGATTTAGGTACTTTCAGAGATTACCCTGATTTTGGATTCAAGCAAGCACCAAATATAGCAAACATAATAAAATCCAGTGGACCAAATCGAAGCTAAAATGTCAACATCGACTTGAGGAAGCAAATGGAATAGCAACAACAACGATGGCAATGACAACATAATGAAGCCTTGAGATTTAGGTAGTTTTCAGAGATTACCTTGTTTCGGGTTCAAGAAAGCACCAAAGCCAAAAGATGGGAATGAATATGGCAAACATAATCAAGTCCAATGAACCAAATTGAAGCTAAAAGCTCAATATTAAATCAAAGAACCAAAAGGAACAACAACAACGACGACTGCAACAACATAATGAAGCCTTGGGATTTGGGTACTTTAAGATTTACCTGGTTTTAGGATTCAAGCAAAGCACCATAGCCAGGACAAGGGAAGGTAAATGGAAAACACAATAAAGGCCAGTGGACAAATTCGAAGCTAAAAGGTCAACATCAAACCAAAGAAGCAAACACAAACAAACAATGGATATAATGAAGCCTTGGGATTTGAGTACTTCCGGATTTACCTGGGTTTCGGATTCAAGCAAAGCACCATAGCCAAAACAAGGAAATGAATATGGCAAACATAATAAATGTGGACAAATTTGAAGCTACAAGGTCAACATCAAAGCAAAGAAGCAAATAGAACAACAACGACAACGACAACGAAGACAACTATGACTATGACTATGACTTAATGAAGCCTTGGGATTTAGTTACTTTGAGATTGATATTACCCTGTTTTTGGAGCTGAGCAAGGGGAAGATTGTGATGGTGGGGCATTGAAATGGGTGAGAAAAGCATCAGCTAACATGTGCCCCAACTTAACCTGAGCCTCGGTTGTTAAATGAAGATTGTCCTCTTTCAGAGCCAACCCTTTGGCATCCACACATATTACGTTCGGAAGATCGATCCCGAGTTGTGCTTCCCTCACTTTCTCCATGTATCTCTCATCCCCTGATGCAATTGCAACCTGCAAATTATTCACCACATTATGAGCAGCATGCAATATGATTATTTCATAACGTTGATCACCAATCATCATCAGTGTTGTTAAAGATTCAAGTGTAAAAATAAGCACTTGCCAAAGATTGTAGTGAAGTAAGAAACAATACGTATGTGCAATGTATATGTATGTATATATAGCAATTATTGTTTTATCACGTATGTTGTTGAGTACTAAAAATATTTATAAGAGGAGAGTTTGATAACATCTCATTTCTTCCTAGTAGAGGTATATATAAAACTAACTAAAAAGTGACAAGTAATAAGCGTCTCAACATCATATAATATGAATTATTAATGTATTAAAATTTGTAAAAAAAAAATCAAATTCTGCTATTAATTTCTATACTATATTTAAGTTGTGGGTTTAGTCTATATACTCTGAGTTTATCAATTTTAGTCCCTATACTTTCTAAACTTTGATAATTTCAGTCCTAATCCTAATGGTAGCAGCTAAATTCTTTAAATCATATTCTATTGTTAGTCCCGCACAATACCTAGTTGTGGATTTAATAAATGCACTCCAATTTGTTCCCTTTTATTCTCTGCGCTATACGAATTTTGAAATTTCAGTTCTGACTAAATTTTTTTGTGCATATTACATAAAAATAGCAAGAGATAATATGTTTATTGTATAAGATTTTGGAAATAATGGAATTTATATCAACCAATTTCACTGAAATTTCAAAATTCGGAAGAAAAAAAAAACCTAATTAGAATGTAAGGACTAAATCCAGAACTTATGCATAATCAAGAACCTATGAATAAAAATTAATGATCCAAACCTGAATGATAGGAAGTGAAGGCAACCCAAGATCCTCACGCACATTATGAATCAACCTCTCCATGTTTTCCTTATAAGCTTCAGCAGTATGATACGACGGCGTATCACTCTCCCCTTGGTACCAAAGCAAAGCCTTGATTTCCCCTTTAGTCTTCTCCACGCTCTCTTTACTTCTCTTAAGCATGTTATCATACAGGTGCTGCCCACGTTCCCATTCCTTGATTGCAGTGCCGCCCACGGCGCAAGGGACTAGACCCAAACACTCTCCGCCGCCGCCGAGATGGTCCTTCACCGCATTGGCGAATGACATCCCGGGCCCCACTCCACAGGCCTTACGGACGTCGATGTCGTGGTGTAGCGGCTCCCGGGCAGGTTCCCAGTGGAGTTTGGCGCTAAGGCGGATGATGGAAGCGTGTGGTTGAGAATCAAGTGGGACGACGCCATCCCAGTGGTGGCGGTGAACGCCGCCTCGGCCTGCCATGTTGCTTTGGCCTGAAAGGATGAAAATGTGTTTGGGTGTTTGTGGGTATTGCTTTTGCTCTGTAACAGGGATTATTGTTTCCTCCATGTCTATGGATTCTGGGATTTGTTGGGTTTGATTTTGATTATCCTTTAAGACTTGGTTTGGTTGAGAATTTGAAGCTAAAAATGGCGATGGAGATGTAAAGTTTGTTCTTTGCGCAAGTATCGATAGCAAGCTTTTATTATCACCATTTAGGTGGGTGTGTGATTTAAAAACTAGGTGTATGATTCAGCAGTGATGTGAAAGCAGACTGGACCATTCCCTCGAAAATCGATTGGTATATATTGGTTCCCATAAAAGATTCAATGTGATTTATAATTTTTTAAATATTTTTTTATGAATTTTTAATTGTTTACATAAAATATAAAAATTAAGATTAAAACAATATTTTTCGGTTGGGTGGGTGGTTGACTCGTTTAGTTCATCGATTTGTCGGTTTGACCGGTTCGATTTAAACATTATTAATAATAATAATATAATAAAAAAAATTATTCAACTACTGGTTCAATCGATTTTTTAAGTGGTTCAACTGTTTGTACTGTTTCCTGGTCTAATCGATTTAAAGCCACTTTCAAACTGGTCCTCTGATCGGCCGATCTAGCTCAAACAATATTGTATTAAAATTGTTATTATATCAATTAAAAAAGTGTCACTTAATAGTCGACTGAGCAATAAAATATTTTCAAAAAGTTTAACGATGAAATTTATAATTTTTTTGTTAAGTGACCAAAATAATATTTTACCCAATGTTTAGTAACTAATGGTGTACTTTACCCTAAAAATACTCATTTGGAAGCCATGTAACTAAAAATTTTGACATGTAATGAACAAGGTTATTTGAACCGGATCGGACTAGTTGATCAGATTGATTGGATTGTGAACTGACCGGAGTATTGGTTTGGAGAAAGTCATTGAACCGGTTGGCCCATGAATCGATAATGATCGATTGAATCAGATTTTTAATGATTTATTTAATCAATCATATAGACCGAAAAATCAGTGGCATGACCAGTTTGACTACTGTTTTGATTTTGAGAACCTTGATAATGAATTTGAATTTAACAAAATAATTTAAACAATGTCAACTTTTGGATCTCGATTATGAAATCTAATAAGTACAATGACTAAATTCTAAATTTATGAAAAGTAAAATGACTTATGGGATCTTTTAACATTTGTTTAATTATTGTTGGATCACTAGGCAAATCCATTGAACCACTAATCCATGATCTAACTAGTTTAATCATTGGCCAAATTTTAAAACATTGATTTTTAGTCTTTGTACTCTACGTAACTTGCACATTTAGTTCAATTTTAGTCATTATACTTTTCGAAATTATTAATTTTAGTTTTGATATTTTTTAATTCTTGAAATTTTAGTCCTATTTTAAGTAGTAGGAATTAAATATGTTTGGTTAAACTCTACTATTAGTAGTGTTCTCTGCGTAGAATTGTTGATTTAGCATTGTTCTCCAATTAGACCATTCACAATCATTATATTTTTAATTTCAAAATTTTAATCTTGATGTAAATAATAATCATTAAGTTTATTAATTGAATTTTTATGAGTAATATGTAGAAATAATAAGCTAACATGGCATTACATAAGATTGAGTTTTTCTACGGCTAGGCCAGGTCATAGGTAAATCAATTGAGTATGATATATTTTGTCCAAATTATCTGTAGCTTAACAGCAAATTATATCGATGTCATGATTTGAATAAATTTTTAATGTCTCAAGACTAACTTAGAGCAATTTTTAGTAGATGGACTAAAATGAAAGTTACATAGTATTATAAGACTCTTGGTAAACATTGACCCTTTTTTATGAATGTTACTTAAAAAATAACAATCTTATATAACATCTCAAATGTGATAATATGCTTGTAACATTAAAATTTTGAAATAGTTGAATTTAATTAAATGAATTTAATGTTTACTATTTTAATTAGGATTAAAATTTTAAAATCTGATAAATACAAAAACTAATTTGATAAAATTAAAGTACACAAATTAAATCCGTGACTTCTGTATAATACAAATATCGTTAAAATATGTCTATAGTCCCTATATATTTTTTAGAATTTAAGAATTTAATCCATGTACTTGTATTTTCAAGAATTTAGTCCTACTTTTCAAATTTCAAAATTAGGTCAATTGTTAATACTGTTAATTTTTTTGTTAAATTTAGGTTAATTACAATATTTCTTTTAATTACATTACTACCACAACAACCTCTATAACAAAAATAAAAATAAAAGTATTAACAGTTAGACTTGAAATTTGAAAACTGAAAAGTAGGGAGATTAATTTCGTAGGAATACAAGTACAAGGACTAAATTTTCAAATTTTAAAAATTATAAGGACTATAGGCACATTTGAACCAACAAATATTAATAAAATTGTATTAAAATCCTTCCCACAACCTTAACGAATAACGATCCAAAACTGAAAAACCGACAAAAACGAATTAAAAAAAAAAATCCCACGAATTTCTCCTCAAGTTCTTGCGATTTACTCAGTTACCAGCGCCTCATCCACCATTTCCCATATCAGTAACTTCCAATAACTGGACGAGTCAAATCAGGAAACTACCGTTTTGAAATTCCCAAGTTACCCCCCAAGATTTTGTTAAGATTCTCATAATTTCAGTCATTACCGACGTGGCAACCCCGAAACGTACTACAGCCGTATTAGCTTCCAACCGGTTACTGGTCAATACCAGTTCAATTAAGGCTTATTACCTGTATTACTTTACCGGCTCTATCAGTTACCTTTACCTACCCCGTTTAAAAACCCTCCTTTCTTCTTCTTCCTTTACAAATAGATTTAAATGCCAGAGAAGAACCGACGAAGACCGCCGTCGGAATTTGGATTTAATGGGTCAGGATATTGATCGGGTACGGGGACCATGGAATCCTGAGGAGGATGAATTGTTGAGGAAGTTGGTGCAGCGGTATGGTCCAAGGAACTGGACGGCGATTTCGACGTCGATTCCCGGTCGATCGGGGAAATCGTGTAGGTTGCGGTGGTGTAATCAGCTTTCGCCGGAAGTAGAGCACCGTGCCTTCACGGCTGAGGAAGATCGGATTATTAGGAAAGCGCATGCCTTGTGCGGGAACAAGTGGGCGACCATCGCGAGGTTACTGAACGGGCGAACGGATAACGCCGTTAAGAATCACTGGAACTCGACGTTGAAGCGTAAGTTTATCGAGGATTCGGAATCGGAGAAAAAACCAGCTAAATCGCCGAGGACGGCGAGTAGTAGTAGTCCGTCGCGTTCTGACGCGAACGATTTAGGACTCGGTGTCGTTGCCAATGAGTTGACTCAGTGCTCACGTGTTTCGACTAAGCTTACACTCCGAAGTTCTTGGAACGAATCGGTCGATTTGAACAACGATGATGATCACTTGTCGGAAGAAAATGACTTGAAATTAACAGCAGAAAAGCACGAGAATGATTCGTCGGCGACGGTGGCAGCGGCAATGCTTCCACCGGAAATATTGGCGGCGATAAAGGAGATGATTAAGAAAGAAGTGAGGGATTACATGGAAGAGTTTGGATTTAAAAGTGAAAGCGTGAAGAATGCCATTGGAAACATTGAATAAAGGGAAATTTGAAGGTTTAATTCAAAATTGGCCCTCAAAGCATACCACTTTTCTCATTTAAGTACCTAATTTTTTGCCTAAATGATACTTAAACTATCAATTTCATCTCATTTCACCCTTGAAAATGTAACACTTCCAATAAAATGTCACACGTCATGTTTTTATTGGTTGATATCGAGGTAAAATGAGATAGATTTTATAGTTTAAGTACAATTTTTTGACAAAAAAATGTACCTAAGTGTAAATATGGTATAGTTTAAGGATCAATTTTATATTTTGATTAATACAGAGGGATCTAAAATGACGACAACCCAAAAAAAAATAGAGAAAACTTTAAGGATGTACAAACTTAAAACGAAGCACAAAAGGGACCAAATTGGCAAAATATTAAATAATTTTACCTTTCTTTCGAGAGAAAAATTTTCAGTTTGTACCATATAGGTTCTAACATTTGATTCGATAAATTTAATTGAAAATTTACGTAGATTTTGGTTTTGATAATGATTTGAATAATAGTGTTGAGTTGAGATTTTTCCGAAAAATATAATTTAATGATTAACTTTTTTTAGGTAAACTATGGTCTCAACTTATATTTTAGTCATTTATATTTGAAATGTTACATTTTAGTCACTTACATTATCGTTTTATTACGTAGTGTTTACTCTACCGTTACGTTTTGTTACCTCCTTAACAATGGCCTTAAGTGGCAGTCCAAATGAATTTTAAATACCAACTTGGATGTCCTATATGGTAGTCCAAATTAAATTTATTTAATTAAAAATTTATTTTCATCCCAACAACTGAACATCCAAGTTGGCATTTAAGGCTCATTTGGACTGCCATTAGGCAAGTAACAAAGTTTAACGGTAGAGTGACCAATTCGTAACCAAACGATAATGTAAGTGACTAAAACATAATATTCCAAACATAAGTGACTAAAATGTAATCTGAGGCAAACAAAAATGACTATTTTGGTAGGTTACCCAACTTTTTTATTCATAAATTGAATTTTACAATTATTGAGTTTGAATTAAATTAAACGTTTTTAAAATTATTTTATTTTTTATTAATTAAAATATTTTATTTTAAAATAAACGATAAACTAAATTGATTTGGATATATAAGAAAATCTGGTTTTGATTAAAGATATATAAATGAAATAATTTATATAAAATTTATTTTATTTAAATTTAAAATAATAAAAAGTATATGATGATCTAATTTTTATATTTATTTCGCATTTATATTATTTTTAATAATTATTATATTTATTTTTTTATGGTGAGTGCGTTTTCGTTAAAAATGGGTGGTTTAGAGGATGAGATGTTCGATGGTTGGCAATCTAATAACCAGTCAAACAGTAAAGGATTGCCTGGACATTAGGTGGAGGATATGTCAATTGTTGTAGGCTGAGAGGCAAGCATAAGTTCGTCGAAAGGTAGCTCTCCGGTGTTTCTAGTTGTGCTACATGTCTCAATCAAGGTATAGTAATTTTAAATATATAAAAGGTAAATTATATTAGGAGTGAACCAAGTATTAATATTTTTTTGTCACTTAACTATTAAAAATTATAAAATAATCATTTAATTATTTAAATTATCTTTTTTAGTCATAAAATGGTTAAATGGTAATAGTAGCACGGTGGCACCTTTTAAAATCAATATAATAACAACTTTAACCCTAAATATTTATATATTGTGTCAATTTAATCTTATTTTTTTAAAAAATTAACCTTAAATATTTACACATTGTGTAATTTGGTACTTGAGTTTAATACTTTCTTCTAATGTAACACGTGTTTTTCTTATTCAATATAATACTTTGACAAAAGTTATATATTTTAGCATATGAAGAAAACAATGTCATAATTTAAATTTTAAAATTGATTTGATAAAATACAAATGACTACCATAAGTAGATAAGTCGTGTCAAGTAAGATTGGAGCAAAATTCAAACCTAAAAACCGTCTCAAATGGTCGGTTTTAATATTAAAAAAGATCATGGAAAATAATATATTTAATTATAAATATATAAATATATATAAACATCAATATAAAATTATTTGTATTTTTTTTTATTTTTACTAAGTAAACATCTGTATAAAATATAACCGATGTCAAACTTTTTACCACTAGAATTCGGCTGAGCTCAGCTCGGCTCGGCTTGCTTACTGGTCGTCGTTTTTACGTTTCCGTCTTCTCATTTTCATGTAAGAGAGATTCAGAAGAGCTGTGAGCAGATATATATATACATGATATGTATAGCTAAAAGAGATTCAAAACGTTTACAGATCAAACAGTAAATCGAACAGCTACAAAAATTCGAGCAATATGTTACCGACGGTTAGCAAAACGCGGTCGTCGATCTCCACATCACGTCCTAACGCCATGTTCCCTCAGTATCTCCGTCGAATCGTCAAGGTACGATCTCTTTTCGCTTTTGTTGGATCTTGATCCTCTTTTTCATCTTATCTTTTTATATGTATAGTTCGATTCTTGATCCAATTATGAAATTTCCTCGGTTTTGCTGTCATTTCCTGATGCCTGTTTGCTGGAATTCACAAATTTGAATCGTAATGTATGTATGTTTTGTTTTTTGTTACTGTTTTGAATTTGAGGATTTAGTTGCCGGTAATGCCTGGCATCGAGGAGTAGATTTAAGTTTTTGGAAGTGATAAGAGAAAGTAAACAGTGACATAGTTTTAAGTAATTTTTGAATGATAAGAAGACTTTGGATCCATTAACTATTCACGAGTTTCGTACTGGAAATATGTTCGAGTAACTGTAGCTGGATTATTTCTCTTCGAAATCTCTAGTAGTTAGTAATTGACAATTGACTTTTGAATAGGTCTTTGCAGTGTTAAAATTGACCGCTCACGAGTAAGAGTGTAATTGATCTGAGCCGAATCCAAATGCAAGCAAATTCAAGCTCGAGCTCAACTTGAAATTTGGAGTTCGATACCTGACTTGAGCTCGATCAAACATCTATTTTTAAGCTTGAGTTTGACTTGAGATGTAATTGAGCTACTCAAGCTCGAGCTCGATTAAGCTTGTACATATTTAAGCTTAAGCTCAAACTTAGCTCCATAATTAAGCTTAGGACTAATGATATATATTAAAAACGATAATCTAATTTAATAATATAAAAATATTTACAATATATATTAAAAATGAAAAGCTTGATTCAACTCGTTCAATAGCTCGAGCTGCTCAAGCTCAGCTTGATAATTATAAGATTGAGTTTTAGGTTTTTCTCCGAGTTAAGGTTGAGTTGTTTGCGAGATAATTTAGCTAAGTTTTTAGTTTTGAGCAGTTTAGACCTCCTAGGTGGATTGATGTCAAATGTGAAGTCTTACTTTTTCCTTTTTTACGTATTGTTATTTCTTTGACCAAGATTTGGTATAGCCGCATCTAATAAGTTCCTCTCCATTGTGTTTCCTATGATAGTCTTTCTCAATATGGCCGCTTTATCTCATCATGTTCCTTTTTCCTTGTTCATGTAGTGGCAACAAATGGATATTGAATATACATTCTAGCAAATGCTTCATCTATGTACTGCACCAAAGATTGTGTAAGTACTCAGCCATAATCATCAATCCATTGTTTTCCATTGTTTCCTTATTTTCATTATCATCTGGTTAGTGGTTACTGATACTAGTCTAGGTTCATATAGTTCCACCAATAGAAGACAAGTACCTTAACACACCATTTTGTGCTGACTAAATTTTTTTTTCTTTTTTGTCATTGCTCGCCTTGCATACTACTTCAGAGATTCTTGAAATGAAATTTCAACTACTAATCCACTTTATCTCAGAAAGCTTTGAGCATTTATCATTTATTATTTTTTGCTCCAGAATTGTTACTTCTTAATTTTGATTATGCCTTTTGCTTGGTTACAGATATAAGATTTAGTCATATTGCTCTCTTTTATAGCACTACAGGAACCTTTCATTTCTTTGGTTGTCTTGTTGCATATTAAGTGTTCTTTTTGGTCTTTATTTGAGGAATGAGAAAGGGATTATATGCAGGAAAGGAAAAGGTATTTTGAGTTTGGAAATGTGTTTTTCTAATTAATTTTTGTTCTATTGTGTATATGGATTTCTATGTTGGATGCAGCTATCAGCACACAAAGTATCACAAACGTAAGTAATTTCTGTTAAATGAATGTGTTTTTTATCTGATTCTGCCGAGTTGGAGGACCAATGTTAATCACAGGATGCCTTTTTCTTTTCCCAAGAGGAATGCTGACTGCAATAATAGTTTGTCAATTGACACTTGATGCTTATACTGCCGACAATTAGCTTGCATTAGTCTAAATTGTTGTGCACACTATATGTACTATTTTATGATAGCTGCCATCATATTTGGCAAGCCTTTAAGGCTGTATGTGCTTTAATAAATTGAATAATTGATTCACTGCATGTTTTGACTGATTTGTAACCTTAAGTATCAAGTGGTTAATTGAATGTGAATGTAGTTTGTAACTGCAGTGAGCCTTCAGGTCTCTTTTCCTCCCATACCCCCTTGCACATTAAAAGCATGATTAAGTCGATTAGAATACGGTACTATTAGGTAATTTGTATAAACATTAGAACTAATAGGTAAATATAGATTTTTCTTTTTCCTTTTGGTTTTGGTTTGTAAGTTTCATGTTCATGAACTCAATAAATTCTTTCCTTGATCTTGAAAACTTGTTTATTTTTATTTTTGGTTCAGAAACCAAGAACCAATGGGCACGTGACGACCCTGCTTTTGTTGTAGTCTGCAGCCTTCTTTTGGCAGTTGCAACAGTAGCTTATTGTGCTGCGTAAGTTTCTTTTACAATTTTAAACATGGCTGCATATAACAAAAATAGATTGCTAACCAGTGGTACTTTAAAATTGCTCCCTGCTTTTACCTTGATGGGGCTTCTGGATTTGTAATTAGCCTTGGATAAATCTTTTTAACACCGAATTGGCATGCATATGGTGCTTATATGGTATATTTGTTTTAAAGTTTTCTTAGATTTCACTACTAAGCATCGTGAGAGTTCTAAGTTCTTCTGAGTAATTATCTGTCTGGCTCAAATATTGTACTATATATCGGAATTCTTTCACTTTATCTGTTTCCATTGCACCATCAAATATTTTATAGACCTCGTCTTGTAATGTTTTGCTGTCTTCTCTATACAGGTATGATCACAGTGCTGCACATGCTGTTTCTGTAGTTATTTCAGTATTGGTTTTCCATTTTTTACTTACTGGAATACTCCTGGAAACATGTTGTTGGAAAGAGCCAATAGCTCTTTGTTTTTGGAGCTGGAGCTATTATATCTTAGAAAAAAATGTATGCTACACTTTTTTATCTCTAAATCGGCTTAAGTTCCACACATCTGTCTGATAATTAGAATGTTGAGTTAGTGACCATTGTTCTTTCTGAAAGTCCAGTTGCTATTAAAAGTAGACATATTTCTGTGGTTGATATTTTAGTGTCCGGTTTTTCTTTTTAAATTAGTCTCAGGCTGGACCAGTATGTTATAGTTGTTTCAGTTTCACTGTTTTTATGTGGTTTAAGCTTTGTGAAATATAGTAATGGTTGCAGATAGGCCTGGTAGTGGTTCATTGTCTAGAAGACATTACTGTTACAAAAGGGTGTGAACACTTGAGAAATCCAAGGATTTGGTGGCCAGAAGTAAATCAATTACCTTTATTTCAAGGCTATACCATTTACATTCTAAGCTCCCATCGTATGTCTTCCTTCAGTAGATAAAAAGTTTCAAAAGAACTGCGAGACAACGTTAAGAATGTGTACGAGAATGCTGCGAGCCTCTGCTGATAGGCATAATAAAAGCTCGCTTTAATTTCTTACTAGCACGTTACGACAAATGCAGGTTCCTGACAAATGCTTATCTTCGGGAAGAGTTTCCAAATACTTGCGTGGTTGAACAACGGGTTGAATGGCAAGTCTGGTGACTTCGTCCTAACCTTCCACAAATTTAATTATCTACATGAGTGAGCTGTTTGTGTCAGTTCTATTCTTCATTGATCAATGTTCATCAATACTCATCCATTGCCAACTCTGGTTTTCCTTTGCTTGCAGGCTATATGCGTTCGATGTGCATTGCAATTCTTTCTTCCCAATGTTTGTAATGCTTTACGGTAATTTTATTGTTAATGACCCGTCCGGCTCTTTCATGCATAATTTCAATACTGAAACGGATCGATAAGTATGACTAATATTTCGGTTTTTGGCAGTAATACATTATTTCCTCTCACCACTTCTTGTTGCCCACGGTTTCATACCTGCACAACTATCAAACCTGCTTTTTATGGTGGCAGCATCTTACCATCACTACCTCAACTTCTTAGGTTATGACGGTAATTTCGTGCCCCTTTTTTTTTTCTTTGGGTAAACTATATTAGTAGTCACCCAACTATTAATAAATTCTTTTTTAGATCACTCAACTATGAAAAATTACAAAATAGTCATCCAACTATTCTAGTCACCAGCTAGCTAACAAAGGCAACTTTTAGAATTAACATAATAGCAACTTTAACCCTCAATATTTATAAATTATGTCAATTTAGTCTTGGTTTTAAAAGAATTTACCCTTAACATATACGCATGAAATTAGTCTATCTTGGACTTTTTGGATGCTTTTATTTCTTGTATATTTTCAATCGAATTTAGCTAATAAAATTGTTTTCTTTTTTAAGCTTTTTAGGTGAGCAAAACCGCGAAAAAGACTAAATTATTGAATGTGTAAATGTTGAGGGTTAAATTTACTATTATGTCAAATTTAAAAGCTGTCAAGACTACTGGTGACAAATAAAGACATAATTGAATAGTTATATAACTATTTTGTAACTTTTTATAATTTGATGACCAAAAAAGAAATTTACTAATAGTTAGTTAACTACTAGTGTAGTTTACTCTTTTTCTTTTCCGTGTTCGGTGTCAATAGCAATGAGGTCTCTTCAAAAATTGATATATCTATTGTGCTTACAGTACTTCCCTTTTTGGAAAGAACATTTTTTTCTCTATCCGATTGGCATCGTTATCATTCTATCCCCTATCTGTAAGTTTCAACATGTTATCTTCTTTTTTTTCCCTTTTTGTAACGCTTCCAATTGCTGAAGCTCGACATCTTTTCTCCGTGCTGCAGTGATTTTAAGTGAATTCAACCCTTCAAGATATTTTATGAACATATACTTTAGCCGAACGTTATGATTTTCGAATCGTTAGGAATAGCAGGAGTTTTAAAGGTCAGTGACTAGTTTTTGACATGGGGAAATTACATTAGTAGCCACCCAACTTTGATTTTTTTTCTTTTTTTTTGGTCACACAGCTATAAGAAGTTACAAAATGGTCATCCAACCATAAAAAGTTATAAAATGAGCTTTCAACTATCCAATTTTGTCTTTTTTGGACAACCAACTACCTTGGATTTTTTTGTGTTTCCACTTTTAACTTCGCTAACTGGTGACCATAAAAGAGAAAATTGAATAATTGAGTGGTTATTTATAATTTTTCATAGTTAAATGATAAAAAAGAAAAAAAAACTATAATTGGGTGACTACTAATGTTGTTTACCCTTTTATATTGCATTAATGTTTAGAAGGCTTTAATAATTTGCATACATATAAAAAAGAAGAAAAAGTTAACCTCAGCTGAAGAAAAATGCCTTCGTAGCTTTTGTTAAATGTTCTTTACTTATCACTTATCAATAGGAACAGAAAATTAGAACCAAATGAAATTTAGGTTAGGAAAATGATTTTTCAGTGATCAAATGGGGATATATATTTTTTATTAATGTATATTGTGTTTCTAATTCGAAAACGAGTATGTGTCTTCCATGGAGACTTAAAAGGACATTTCATGTATTTTAAAGATCCTATATCTATGATTGAATTGTGTTGGACGCGTTTGATTTTCATCCTTGTATCTTATTAATATAAATTCTTATGTTATCCGAATTCAGAGACGAGTTGCGGATGCAAATGTTGGGTATGATTTTTCTTTTCTTTTCTTTTTTAAGTAAAAAAAAATCATTTTGTTTCTTATTAATTACATTGTGTTATATTTAAGGTTAATATATTATTTGATACGGTATTCAAGATGACATTTATTTTTAATCTTAATTTGATACTTAAATTTGATTTTAGTGTCCGATTTAGTACTCAAATCAAACATTACATCACATAATGAATATTTAACATGTGTACTCCAGTTTAAAAACATAGATATTTAATTGAAACAAAAAAATAACTTAAGTATCAAATTAAGAAAAGAGAAATTTGATATCAAATCGAAACTCAAATACCAAATAATCTAATGTTATTTTGGATTTGGAGATATATAAATATAGAGTTTTCATAGATTTAGAATATCATTTCTATATCCGAATATAAGTAGGACTAAAATGAAAAATTAGAATGCGAGTATATATAATAAATAATAAAAATTATTAAAACTATATAAATATGCATATATATATAAAATATTATCTTCCAAAGCAAGGCATAGGAAAATGATGGCAAAATTGTAAGCTTACAAGATCCTAGTTTTTTAGTTCTCAAGAATTCAAGATATCCCAACTCTTTTGCATGTATGAAGGCAATGGAGCAACTATTTCCAGGCTTTTGAGCTTTGAAAGATCATCATCCGTAAACGATTTCGGATTTTGCAATACCTGAGAAACATTCGGTAAGATCATTTCCCGACAATGAAGATGAAGACGAAGTTGTTTTTCCAAAATGCTTCCACTATCCATGTTGAGTCCGAAAGGGAGCATGTTTTCCTTTGCTACCTTCTCGTTTGAGTTCTTTCTAAGGTCTGACTCAGCCAGATTTTGCAACCTTCTATGAGCTTGCCACCCATATTTGTAGTCTCCAACAATCGGTGTTCCCAGTACCTCAGCACAGTGTACTCGAAGCTAGAGTAAACAGTAGAGACTGGTTTATAAAATCGGAAGTGACAAAAATTAATGAAATAGTTTGGCTTCGATACATACTTGGTGCTTTCTACCAGTGAGAGGAGACAGTTCTAACCATGTGAACCCTGCATTAAGATCACTAAGCATAAGAGGGTATGCAATGCCGAAGTTGGATTTTGAAACAAGCGTTACAATGATGTTACCATGTGTTGATGTTTTAATGACACGATACTCTGTAATTGCACGCTGAGATGACAAAATCGTGTTATTGTGTTCAAAGACAGTGATTCGATCGGATTTCCCGTCATCCACCACCACCTACAACCAGCAGAAACTGAGACTTGTTTGGTAAATGCATATAGTTCAAAGCATCCGCGGTGACTAAGGATCTTTAATAGTTCAAACATGAAGACAACCTCGAATCAAAGATTATTCAAACCTTTCGAAGTGGAGCTGAAATTGTTCCCTTGGGGCGCCTTGGAGATCCGATAACGAGTGCCCAATACCTCTTCTGCAAGACTCTTTTCTCGTTGTCAGAATCCTTAAAACATAAAGGACTAAAGTTAGCCATAACCAGACCGACAATATTGCCGTTCTACTGATATGTATAATATCCAAAAGGGAAAGCAAGCTTAGACAAAAGGAAGTCACATGTTTCGATGCACCGAGCGTTTCCTCACGGAATACGGAATGAAGAATTGCGGCACTCATTTGAGTTCTCCCCATCACCAATATGCCACTGCAATCTCGGTCAAGCCTGTGCACCTAAATAACACAAAAGAATGTTCACGAAAAAAACACCAGTTCTATATGTATAATGGTATAACATACTATCCAGCTACTTCATAACAGTACGGATTACGGAACATGATGAACCAGAGAATCTGAGGTCACAGTGCATCATCTACAATGCAACTCGAATTAAATCCGAGAAACAAACAAATAACAAGGATTACTTATGTTCACTCACCTAGTGAGGGGGTCTCCGACAATCATAACATAACCAGGTGGGCTGCTAAGTCATCTAATCATAACATAGCAGTATGGATTACAGAATATAACGGACCCATAAAATCTGAGCTCACAATGCATCTACAACACAACGACTTCGACCTGAGAACGAACAAATAATAAAGTTCGCTTATGTTCACTCACCAGCCGTGGTGATTCTGAGTAATCATAACGTAACCATGCAGCAGCTAATTCATCTAAACTCCATTTGATGCCAATGCCACCCTGTTTCGAAGTTTAAAAACATAAATTCAAACAAATAAGGAAAACAAATAGGAACAACAAATTAAAAAAGTCCGATGGATTACCTGAACTGGCATTCCCGGAGGCTTATTGAGAACAATAATGGCCGTATCCTAACATCAAACCGAATGTTGGATCGTAAGCTCAGGAACAAGTAAACGAAATAGCTTAATATTTACTACACCGACTTAGTCTAAAATAAGAGAACCTTATATAACTCCAAGCTTCGGATAAAGTTAGATTCTTCATTGGTGCAATCATGTTCGTGTTTCTCCTCCGGAACCTCACGAACACTAATAGGAAGAAAGATTTTATCTCCAATGTTCAATGAATCTTTAGCTCCAACCTTCACACAAAAATAAACTATGTTGATCCGACTCTTATTTCCCTTAAAAGTACTTGCATCATCCGATACAAAACTAAACATGGGATTTGATATTACCGACTAAAGATCTTCCAAATACATAAATAAATTAAACATACTCGATGAATCTTTCGCTCCAACCTTTACAAGAAAATAGACTATGTCGATCCAACTCTTATTTCACTTAAAGTACTAGTATCCATGCATAACTTAAAAAAAATGGGTATGCGATATTATCATCTTAATATCTTCCAAAGACAAAAAAACTCGAAAAAAGTTAAACATACTTATATCTAACGAATTTTCTACACTTATAAACCGAGCCCGAATATTAGCAAGCTCAAACTCGACCTGAAATTTAGAGTTCGATACTCAGCTTAAGCTTGACCGAACATTTATTTTTAAGCTCAAGCTCGGCTTGAGATATAATCAAGCTATTCGAGCAAGCTCAATTAAGCTCATTTATCTATTTTTGTACTCAATCTTGAACTTCAGCTCAATTAAGCTCATATGTATTAAATCTTGAGCTCAAGCTCAGCTTGAGATATAATCGAACTGCTCAAGCTCGATTCAGCTTATTTATCAATTTTTGTACTCTAGCTTGAGCTTTAGCTCGATTACGCTCGTACTTATTAAAGCTTGAGCTCGAGCTCAGCTTGATAATTAAGCTTAGGGTTAATAATATATATCTAGGGCAACAACATAATCTAATAATTCGAATTTAGCTTGATCAATAGCTCGAGCTTAACTCAATAATAACCAAACCAAACTTGAATAGATTGCTAACATCCGTCTGAATCTAATTACCATGGAAAATAAAGCTAACTTCAAATAAAATTAAAATTACCCTTTTAAGTTGAATCTTTTGTACTTGACAACCATCATCAGTAACCTCCATGGCTATGGATTCTCTTCGAACCTGTGTGAATAAATGAAAAACAAAATCTCCTTTCAATTTAAAAAGAAATTTTCTTTTGTTTGGATTAAAAGAAAAATATTTACAAACGAATAAAGAGTTTTAAATTCGATTGAAAAATAAAAACCTGTCTTAAACGAAATAGCTTTTGTACTAGATTTCTAGGCAGCTCCGGGCAGCATTTCAGAACCCACTTCAGCGCCGTCGTTTTATAGGCGGAAGTTTCGGCGGATGTGGCGGATTTCAAATGGTTTTTTCTGGCTAATTTGGCTCCCAGTTCCGAGGCACTGACGGTTTTAGCAAATGGGGGTAGCGTGAACCATTTGCTTTCCTTCTTATTTTCACTATTTCCCTCATCTGAGAATTCGGTGGTTGTACTGTATTGTGGTCGGAGATGGTGGATGGCGGTGATGATAAAGCCAGTTCCACCGTCATCGGCGGATAGTTGTGAACGTAAGAGGCGGCGAAGAAGATTGGCGCCAACCAACATCGCCGTTACTTTGGGGTTTTGGGTTTTATGGAAGGACTAAAATGAGATTTAACTGACGGCAGATGATATAGTCGGGCTTAAGCCCAATTGTAAAAAAAAAAAATCAAAATCTTAAACCAGAAAGTTACAAATTTGTTATTTAATTATTAATAAATTTTTATTTTGATCATTTAATTATAAAATAATTATAAAATAATTACTTAATTATGTAATTTTATACTTTTTAGTCACCAGCTAACTAACGTAAAAATGGAAACACAAAAAAATTCAAAATAGTTAAATGATCAAAAAGGACGAAATTAAATAGTTGAGTGAGTGCTTTGTAACTTTTCATAGTTAAGTAACTAAAAAATAACCTTATTAATAATTGGATGACCATTTTGTAACTTTTCATAATTAGGTGACCAAAAAAAATATTACTGGGGGACTACTAATATAGCTTACCTAGAATAAAAACACTAAAATTACTGAATAGCTCAACTGTTTAAATCTTGAAATTTTACTTAAAATTTAAAAGAGTTTAGATAAAAAATTTAACAAATTAAAAAAAAATAAAATAAAATTATATCTGTTTAAAGTATAAGTCAAATTTACACTTCAATATTCAAGGTCGGAATATGACCTATTTTTCAATTATGTAATATATTATTTTATTTATATATAATGTAATTTGTATCGTATGAAATTAAATCTATAATATATAATATTATAATTTTAAATATTAAAGAATATGTTAAGCTATTTAATGCCCTACCATTTTAATGAAATTAAATATATACTAAACTATTAATTATTAAATTAAAATAGAAATTGCTTTTGTAAAATAAAAATAATAACATTGGTCAGCCTAAAACGAATTTAGGTTATTTATTTATAAATATTGACGGGCTTGATGAAATTTTAATGTCCATAATTCAAGTTAAGTCGAGCTTATGGTAAGTATGAAGTGTGTTAATATCATACATAATGTTAATCAAATCTAGTCCATAAAAAATTAACCTCAAATGTTTACTTTTTTTTGTCACTTTGACGATAATTCTTTTAAAATTATTTTGTTGTTCAATTTTTAAAATTTAAACAAATTACTCTACCTAGGATGGAAAATTTTGTTGAATCGTTAAAACTTTAACAATAGTGGCATACTACTGGGCATAGTAGCTTGTGTGTTCATATGTATTTATAAAAATTAAAAATTATATGTGATAATATTTTTAAATTAAATTTTTTGTAAATAGTTTATAATAAAAAACTATTTATGTCAGTAATGAAGTAAATTGGATTGCCATGAGAGTTGTCATTTCAATGTAATTAAATTTTTAATTACTTCATAAAAGATAATATAAATAGTAAATTGATGTTATTAGCCCCACATATTTATTTGAAACACACCTACTAAAATTAAAAAATATTTAATTTTTTATTATTTTCTTTCAACATTAATCATTTTTAACCTAATAGAAAGACTAAAATAGAGGACTAAATTATGATAAATTAAAGGGATTAAATCTTAAATTTTGACCTAATAGAAAGACTAAAAAAATAATTAAACCCATGTAATTGTTATACCAAACCTTGTAAGGTATCCTCATCATCGCCCGTGCTCACTCATTCAACAACAACGTAACTTGGGGAACTCCTATCCTCCCTAGGGAATAGGGATAAGATAGAGAGAAATAAGTATTTCTAAAATCTAATGGAACAAATATATTATCACATTTATAATATAATGTTAATTTGTTATTTTTATAAATTATTAAAAAAAGTCAATTATAGATATGATTGTATTTGCACTAAGGCCGAAATTTTAAATTTTGAAAAAGTATAGGGACTAAGAATTATACAAATGGAGAAAATAGACTAAGGGATAGTTTACCATTGGGTTGAAAAGTGTTGTAAAAAAAATACATTTGAAAATTTTGATGGTGTTTGCCATTACAGTCTACAAGTGCTTTTGGGAAGATAAAATGTTTATTTTAGACATGATATTGTAAAGTAGAAATTTAACGATGGGATAAAAAATAATTTTATTGAAAAGCCCTTTTCCAAAAGCCAAAAGCTAAACATTTTAGTTTTTTTGCTTGGCTTAAAATCTCAGTTTAAAATTAAGATTTGATTTGAAATGTTACTTTTTTTGCACAAATTTTTTGTTTGAAATCATGGTTTGGGTTGAAAAGTGCTTTTCAGCCTTAATAATAAATACACCCTAAATTTACAACTTCATGCATAGTACATTACTTGTATAAAAATGTAACCAACAGGTCCAACTACTATTATTTGGTCAAGATAAAAGTTTTAAATTTCAAAAAGTATAGGGACTAAAATTGAACAATTCAAAAAGTAAAGAGACTAGATCTACAAGTTACATAAAATCCAGGGACTAGTAATAAATTTTGACCTATTTAGTAGTATTTGGTGTGAAGGTCAATAGCTTGCTATCGACCGACAAAGAATATTGAGAAATAGGTGAGAAAGTTAGTGTATTATATTCTAATAACTAATATTTCAAGTTTTCATAGACCAAATTGTGAACATAAATTGTAGCCATGCATGGAATTTCTAAGCTCCATTAATGTTGTACCCCTAGGACCGTATAAGTCCAACTTTTGTGCTCATGTAATGGGACAAATTAACATTTAGTCCCTAAATTTGAGAACTTTTTTCACACTAGTCACTATTTTCTTTTTCATATTAGTCTTAGAACTTGACATGTTTATTTATTTATTTATTTAGTACTTGAACTTGGATTCTATTAAGACATAATAACGTAACACTCCGAGATCATAAAATATCATCACTTGTTTTTTTTTTTGGTATTTTTTAGATTATACATATTTTTAATTTTTTATAGAAATGATGTCGCACAATTTTAAAGTGTCACATCATCATACCTTAACATTGTCCAAGTTAATTGGCCAAATTAAGAAAAGTTATCAAGTTCCAAGACTAATACAAACCAAAAAATCAAAGACCAATTTGATTTTTTTTCCAAATTCAAAAATAAATATTACTTTGTCCCTTTAAAATTTATTGATACGTAGAACAATTTAATACAAAATACAACAGATTAAAAATTGAAATATATTCAAATATAGATCAAAATAAATTCAAATAGAATACATATATGATGAGACTCAACTCAAAATAATCTAAAACAAAAACTCACACATAATTTTTACATGTAATAAAACTCGAACCTATACACTCAAAATATTTTTGACAGCATTATCATCTTAACCAGAAAAAGGAAGTGCTATAAAGATGCCATTGGTATGTTGCCACAAATACTATTTTCAACTCTTAAGATTGTGGGTGTTAACCTACTCACAAGATTGTGGTGTAATTACTCAATTGATACAATGATTTGGAGTTTTGATTAAATCAGTTCAATCTGTTAAACTATAATTATTAAAATTGAATTGGATAGATTGATTAAATTGGTGATTTATAATTAAAAATAGTTGAAGTCATTTCCAATTTGACAAAAAAAAACATAAATCAATAATTGATTTTTTTTATTTCATTGACAAAAAATTTAGATTTTGGTTTTTTTTTATATATTTTTCTAAATACTATGATTTTTTTAATTATTTTAATTTATTATTTTATTTCTTTTAAATTATAATAGGAGCTTGGGTCCTCCCAAAAAGAGAATATCCTTCTTTAAAATTTCTCTTTTAAGTGTCTTGGGATTTAAAATTAATAAATAGAAGATGTTATTAAGCTTTTTATTTTTTTGAATATTTTAATTATATTTTTAATTTTTTTGAAAATTATCATTAGACTCTTTAAAAATATTAATTAAACTCATCAGAACTTAATGTTAAGATCTGTCACTTGATCAAAGAGGATACATGGATGCTCTCAAATGTCTCGTACGTTGTATCACATAGCATCTAAAATATTATGTGGCACTCTACTTGTATTTTAAAAAACATCGTATGCTCTATCGTTGATTACTCAATCTCAATTGATAGAATGATACATGATGTCCTACTCCAAAAATTAAACTCCAATATTTTCAAATTGAGTTTTTTTTAAAAGATATTTTTAAAAATATAGTAGTCATGACTTATTATAAAGTATATATGAATGAATAATCATAATATAATAAAACCTACCACGTGGTGGATTTAGAAACTCGCACATAATAATCATTTATGGTGGGACTCGAGGTTAAATACTCAAATATACAAGGTTTTAGCCTTTGCCAATAATACCAATAACTCTTCCACTTAATACAAGTATTTAAATTGAATATTTCTGTTAAAAAATAATATATATGCTTCTAAAAGAATTATATCTATATAAAGGTACAATATTTATATTTTGAGTATCTATATTAGAGACCCATCATACTAGAGGTGAATTTGACCTTAAGGGGGGAAATTTCAGTCCAAGTCTCTATTAAATGATTAAATTAAAAATTAATTTAAGGTAAAATTGTACTCTTGCCTTCTAAAATGAAGAGAATTATGTTTAATCCCTTAAAAATGATGAAATCATAAATTATGAAATTATGTTTTGATTCCTAAAAAAATTATCCTAAAAGAATTTTGGATTCGCCTTGCACCATACACAATTATATGTGTAGGTCTTCGAGTCCCTTCACGTGTAATTCTTTAAGATTATATATTTTTTAAAATTTAGGTGATGATGTGGCATAATTTTAAAATATCACATCATCATGCTTTAACAGAATCCAAATTCAGTAATTAAATTGAGAAACATTCTCAAGTTTAGGGACTAAAGGATTGATTTATCCCTTACATGTAGATGCCCCCGCCATATCGGTAAATAGTTGTATTAAGAGTTCGCCAATTGTCAGCCGTATGATATGGGAGGCGAAAGCGCGAAATTCTGTGCCTAATAATTTGACTTTTATGCTAAAAATCAGACGATACCATGTTGACTCTTAATTTTCGGTGAATCAAGTCCCTTCATTGTTGAGAATAAACCAATTTAGTCCATTTTAACTCCGAAATATCTCATCTGCAGAACTATAAAATTTTTTTATAAAATATTATTAAACAATAAATTATATTTTTTAAACTAATAAATGTCAACTCTGTTCAAATTTAGTCTCATTTGATTTTTTAATAGCGTAGAGATTAAATTGATTCGTCTATTATTAGATAGATTGATTTGATACCGTTCATAGGACGCTTTGTAGGAAAAGTACCCCGTAGGCCCTTGTATTGTGAGTTAGATTGCATTTCACCCCTTCTACTAAAAAATGGTCAAATGATTCTTTATATGTTAGATCAAAGAGCAAACTAGCCTTTTCTATTAAAAACTCTATTCATTTGTACTGTTAACTAACCAAACAGTGACATATCGCATGTCACGTGCACTTCATGCTAACATACATGAATCAATTTTTAACAATATAAATAGATGTGATTTTTAATAGAATGATTAATTTTCTCTTTGATCTCATGTAAATAGATTGATTTATCCATTTTTTAAGTTAAGGATGTTAACATTAATGGAAGACAATTAATAATGGTTGCCATTAACATTAATGGGAGACAATCAATAATGACAACCACCAACTTTGGAAAAGTGGCATGGGATAATTTTTTTTGGTCCTTGAGATAATGGGCTATTTATTGTTTGGTCATTGAACCTCAACTATAAATAGGCCTTCTCATTTCTCATTTCTTATTTCAATTCATCCCAACCAATCTTTCTCTCTTAGTTTTCTCTCTTCTCCCATTTGAGAATTCTTAAGGAATTCTATTTGTTTGTAATATTTTGGAGATAGTAAAGTTATCATCTGGTTTTAGTAGCCCGAGGACGTAGGTATAATTTACCGAACCTCGTTAAAACTCTTGTGTTCTTTTTGTCCTATTTTTCTTTCAATATTTGAGGGTATAATAGTAGTATTTAATTGTGCTATTAAATTATGTTAGAAGGAATATTCTGACTAAGGAAAGACTTGGTATTTAAGAGATTCTTGTGATCTACCTCTCTTCCCTGGGAATTGAACTTTGTTTGATTTTTTAGTACAATAATTTACACGCTTCTGACCTTATTGGAACAACAAGTGGTATCAGAGCCGAAGGTTAATCGTAGTATGCTCTGTGGTTGCAGTTTAAACTGATCTTCCACATTAGAAAAGATTTCCTTAGGTATATTGAAAGATTATGAAGAAAACGGTCGGTGTAGGAGCTTCAACATCGTCCATGTGGACAAGACCGACAATTGCAAATACAAAGATTGGCCGTGAAGATCTTTGATGGCACGGGCCATTTTGGTATGTGGCAAAGTGAGGTTCTAGATGCCCTTTTTCAGCAGGGTCTGGACATTGCCATTGATGAAGAGAAACCAGATGATGTACAGGAGAAAGATTGGAAGGCGATCAATCGGTTGGCATGTGGCACAATTCGATCATGCCTTTCTCGAGAGCAGAGGTATGCTTTTTCAAATGAGACTTCTGCAAATAAGTTGTGGGTGGCACTTGAAGAAAAAATTTTGAAGAAAAACAGTCAAAATAAGCTCCACTTGAAGAAAAGACTGTTTCGCTTCACATACGTCCCAAGTACCACAATGAATGATCATATCACCAAATTTAATCAGTTAGTCACTGATTTGCTGAATATGGATGAGACATTCAAATATGAAGATTTGGCTTTGATGCTGTTGGGGTCACTTCCTGAGGAGTTTGAGTTCCTAGAAACTACTCTACTTCATGGCAGGAGTGATATATCTCTGAGCGAAGTCTGTACGGCCTTATACAGTTATGAACAGAGAAAGAAGGACAAACAGAAAAACTCAATCAGAGATACAGAAACTTTAGTAGTCCGAGGTCGTTCATACACTCGGAAGAAAACTCAAAAGGGGAGATCAAAGTCAAAGTCCAGACTCGGGAAAGATGAATGTGCTTTTTGTCATGAGAAAGGCCACTGGAAGAAAAATTGTCCAAAGCTGAAGAATAAGGGAAAAGCTGCTGTAGATGCTTGTGTTGCTAAGCATGATACTAGTGATTCTAAACTATCACTGGTTGCATCATCATCGTCGTTCTATTCAGATGAGTGGATATTGGATTCGGGTTGTACCTATCATATGTCCCCTAACCGGGAGTGGTTCTCTGATTTAGTAGAACTAAATGGAGGAGTTGTTTATATGGGCAATGATAATGCCTGTAAAACTGTTGGGATAGGTTCAATCCAATTAAAGAATAAAGATGGATCAACCAGAGTTCTGACTGATGTTCGGTACGTGCCCAGTTTGAAGAAAAATCTCATCTCATTGGGAGCCCTGGAATCCAATGGTTCAGTTGTTACTATGAGAGATGGGGTTTTGAAAGTGACATCTGGCGCACTTGTGATATTGAAGGGCATCAGGAAAAATAACTTGTATTACTACCAAGGTAGTACAGTTATTGGAGCAGTCGCTGCAGCTTCCGGCAACAAAGAATTGGACTCAATACAGTTGTGGCATATGAAGTTGGGACATGCCAGCGAAAAATCCTTGCAAATTCTGGCAAAGCAAGGATTGTTGAAAGGTGCAAAGGCTTGCAAATTAAAATTTTGCGAGCATTGTGTTCTGGGAAAGCAAAAGAGAGTGAAATTCGGTACTGCTATCCATAATAGGGAAAGCAAAAGAGAGTGAAATTCGGTACTGCTATCCATAATACAAAAGGTATTTTGGAATATGTTCACTCAGATGTGTGGGGGCCTTCCAAGACACCTTCATTGGGAGGAAAACACTACTTTGTTACTTTTGTTGATGACTTTTCCAGAAGAGTTTGGGTGTATACCATGAGAACTAAAGATGAAGTGCTTAGAGTTTTTCTTAAATGGAAAACTATGATCGAAAACCAGACTGGCAAGAAAATCAAGCGGCTTAGGACGGACAATGGAGGGGAATATAAAAGTGATCCGTTCTTCGATGTGTAATAAGAGTATGGTATTGTTCGACACTTCACAGTTAGGGATACACCACAGCAGAATGGATTGGCAGAGCGTATGAATCGAACATTGCTGGAGAAAGTTCGATGTATGTTGTCCAATGCTGGGTTGGGCAAGCAATTTTGGGCTGAGGCTGTGACATACGCTGGCCATCTTGTTAATCGTTTGCCATCATCTGCATTAGAAAGAAAAACTCCTATGGAGGTATGGTCTGGAAAACTGGCTACAGACTATGATTCTTTACATATGTTTAGATCCACTGTATATTACCATGTGAAGGAGTCAAAGTTAGATCCGAGGGCAAAGAAAGCTCTCTTTATGGGAATCACTTCTGGAGTGAAGGAATTTCGTCTTTGGTGCTTAAGCACAAAGAAAATGATCTGTAGCAGAGATGTTACCTTTGATGAATCTGCCACATTGAAAAAGGTAGCAGATAAAGATATTCAGACGAGCAATATTCCACAGCAGGTGTAGTGTACTCCAAAACAGGTGGAGTTTGAGCAGATGGGGATTTGCCCAGTTAATAAGTCTAATTCTCCAGCCACAATGGAGGAATTAGAGGTTGAAGAGGTTCTGACCCAAGAACCACTAAGTACACCAGAACCAGTTGCAGTTGCAAGGCCACGGAGAGAAATTCGTAAACCTGCTCGATTTACTGATATGGTGGCCTACGCCCTTCCCGTTGTTGATGATATTCCTATCACTTATCAAGAAGCAATGCAAAGCTTAGAAAGTGATAAATGGAAAAGCGCCATGGATGAAGAAATGCAGTCTCTCCGGAAGAACAATACTTGGGAGTTGGCGCAATTACCGAAAGGTAAAAGGGCAATCGGATGCAAGTGGGTATTCGCAAAGAAAGATGGATCTCCTAGCAAGAAGGATATTCGCTACAAGGCAAGATTGGTAGCTAAAGGCTACGCTCAGAAGGATGGAATTGACTACAATGATGTATTTTTCCCTATTGTGAAGCATTCCTCCATTAGAATTTTGTTGGCCTTGGTAGCAGAGTTGAATTTGGAGCTAGCACAACTTGATGTTAAGACGGCTTTCTTGCATGGTGAGTTAGAAGAGGAGATCTATATGACTCAGCCCGAAGGATACACAGATGCTGGTGGTAGAAATTGGGTTTGTAAGTTGAACAAATCGCTATATGGATTGAAGCAATCCCCGAGGCAGTGGTACAAGCGATTTGATAGCTTTATGAGAAGGCAGAAGTACACAAGAAGTAAATATGACAATTGTGTGTATTTGCAGAAGCTGCATGACGGATCTTTCATTTATCTACTCTTGTATGTTGATGATATGTTAATCGCTTCGAATAGCCAAAAAGAGATAGATAAGCTGAAGGCTCAGTTGAATCAAGAGTTCGAGATGAAAGATATCACTTTGTGCGAGAAGTCTTTGAAAAAGGAAAAATTCTACTTCAGAAGATTCCGACAGCAGATAATCTCGCAGATATGATGACCAAGGTGGTAACAACAATCAAGTTTAATCATTGTTTGAACTTGATTAACATCCTGAGAATTTGAGCACCTTCAGGTGTATGGCGCTCGAGAGCGCATTTGTAGGCACTACAAAAGATAGCTTTATCGAATTTGGGGAGTTGAAGGAAGTGTGTGAAGATGTGATTATCCTAATCAAATTTTCAAGGTAGAGATTGTTAACATTAATGGAAGACAATTAATAATGGTTGCCATTAACGTTAATGGGAGACAATCAATAATGACAACCACCAACTTTGGAAAAGTGGCATGGGATAATTTTTTTTTGTCCTTGAGATAATGGGCTATTTATTGTTTGGTCCTTGAACCTCAACTATAAATAGGCCTTCTCATTTCTCATTTCAATTCATCTCAACCAATCTTTCTCTCTTAGTTTTCTCTCTTCTCCCATTTGAGAATTCTTAAGGAATTTTATTTATTTGTAATATTTTGGAGATAGTAAAGTTATCATCTGGTTTTAGTAGCCCGAGGACGTAGGTATAATTTACCGAACCTCGTTAAAACTCTTGTGTTCTTTTTGTCCTATTTTCTTTCAATATTTGAGGGTATAATAGTAGTATTTAATTGTGCTATTAAATTACATTAGAAGGAATATTCTGACTAAGGAAAGACTTGGTATTTAAGAGATCCTTGTGATCCACCTCTCTTCCCTGGGAATTGAACATTGTGTGATTTTTTAGTACAATAATTTACACGCTTCCGACCCTATTGGAACAATAAAGGAGACAATATATTACTCGACTTTTAGTACAGGGGTTTTAATGGTAATTTTTCGAGGACCTACCATGTATATTTACCTTAATTTTCCCATGTTCCTCTGTCATTGTTGCAGACCGAACCAAACATTTTCTTTACTTTTTTCAAAAAGAAAAATCAGAGCATGAGGTTGCTTTAATGGCTCACTGCCATTGAACCAAAAGCTCAAATGGCGGCACCAAATCAAATCAACACATGATGTTTTTTCTTTCAAACAGGGGATGTTGTTTTTATTACAGTATCTGTTTTAGTCAAAAATTTCCACTATTAAATCTATAAATACAATCCCATAATTCCTTCTGCAATGTAAACTAAATAAAAGAAAAACCCTTCCACCATTTTCAAGAGCTTTTTTTTTGTTTTTTTTGCAGAAAAAAATGGGCCAAAAACTGTTCATTTTCGTTGTTTTTCTTGTTGTTTCTCTCTTGTTGTTTAAAACAGAGAGTAGGGTTTTGAAGGGTTTGAAGTTGCTGTCCGTTGATGGTGGGAAAAAGACGGTATTAGGGCAAAGTTCGGGTGTCGGACACAAATATTTTAATGTTCGAATCGTTGGGGTCCAAACATCTAGCTTGGATCAAGCTATTGGAGTTGAGAAATTAAGTTCGAGTGTCAAATATGGATACACTAATACTCAAATCGTTGTGCTTGAAAAATCCGGTCCAAGCCCCGGTGAGGGTCATAAGTGAAAAATAAATCAATGGTGATAACACTAATAAGTGACTTCAATGGTAATTATTGTATGCCCTTGTGACAATATGTACACATAATATATATACATATGTATGTATGTATATGTGAATTCAAGTATTACTCTTCTTCTACATTTAAAATTTTAATTATTCTACTTTTATTTATAAGAATTTAATTTCACTATTTTTTTTAAATTTATGTCTGATTATTAACACAGTTAAAATGTTTGACATATTGAAATTAAAAAAAAATCACAATAAAAAAAATCATTGTAATGACACTAAATTTAATATAAAAATTTTATCAGGGGTTACAATTGAAATTTTATTTTTAAATCTAAAATATAGAAGGGTAAAATTTCTTAAAATAAAAGTAAGGGGACTAAATCCCAAATTTATAGGAAGTACAACGAGTTGGAACATATATATACATTCTAAATTTACAAAGAATATAAGAACCTAGAAATTAAAAATTTATATAAAATCGAGGCATGCTGAAGTAGTACAATGTCAAGTGATAATGTGGCACAATTTTAAGATGGCACATCATTACACTTTAACGAAATTTAAGTTTGAAAACCAAATTAGAAAAATGTTACCAGGTTCGAGGATTAATGTGAACCAAAAAGGATTTTAGAATTTTTTGTGTAATCCTTGATTAAAAGTCGCTCAAAAGTCGATTCAACTCTTTAGTTTGTATCGGTATACCAACCAATAAATGATTCGAACCAATTCCAATAACTATGCACAAACTTGCTTTCTTGGTTTTACTGTCATTGAAACTAAGTTTATCGGTGGCACCAAAACAAATAAAAATCTAGGGATAAAGTAACATTTAATCCCTTGAACTTGACAAAATTTTCTAATTTGGTCCTTGAAGTTTTTTTGGTTTATATTAATTTTAGAACTTAACAAATTTTCTCAATTTGTTCCATGAATTTAGATTTTATTGAGGTTTCGTTATCACTTAAAAGATAAAAAAAATTAATATTTTATTGCATTTTTTTAGATTTCACATATATATTTCAAGTGACGATATGATACAATATCAAAGTGTTTTGTTATCATACTTTAATAAAATTCAAGTTCATAGTGCAAATTGAGAAAAGTTGCCAAATTTCAAAACTAATATGAAAGAAAAAAAGGGCTAAAATGAAAAAAAGTTACCAAATTCAAAGATTAAATGTTGTTTTATAAAATAAAAATAAAAATCAAATCAACACATGATTTTATAATTTTCTTTTGTTGGAAACAAGGGATGTTGTTTTTCATTACAGTATCTGTTTTAGTAATAATAATAATAATAAAAGTCGAGCATTAAATTTCGAAAAACTACAACTTTATTTCAAAGGGCTATAAATATAATCCAAATAATTCCTTTGCTTGGAAACTATTTTATTGAAAATAAAATGGGCAAAAAATTGCTCATTTTGGTTGTTTTTCTGTTGTTTAAAACAGAGGTAGGACTTTGAAGGATCCAATATTGCTGTCCGTCGATGTCGAAAAAAAATACGGTTTTGAGCTCGAATTTGGGTTTCACACACGAATCTTATGATAGTCACATCGTTGGAGTTGGAAAATTTGATTTAGGTCGGTTTGATGGAATTGAGAGATTAGATTTATTAGAGTACGATAGCAGTTGTGGAAGTTAAGGTAGTTTAGGCTGTTAACAGTTAGTTAAGTTGACAGGTTTTGCATTATAGATATTATGCTTTGTATTCTGAAAGGTGTTCTCTTTTCAATCTTGATAAATAAGATTGATTTCTTGGTTCAATTCATAGTTCTCAACGTGGTATTTGAGCCATAGGTTTTTTTTTCCCACTCTCTTTGGGTTTGCGTATGGCGACTGAAACAGTTTTTGGTAATGACAGTGATCATCAGTCCATTTACACGACCACACCTGTAGCCACTTCTTCTTCTGATCCTGCTTTTTCTTCCTCGCGAAAACTCCATCAGTTTCCCAAGCATGATACGGTGAAACTTGGTGAACATAATTTTCTTTTGTGGAAACAACAAATCTTGCTTATTCTTGAGGGATATGGTCTGCATGGGTTTGTTCTTGGAACTATTCAGGTTCCTCCACAGTCGGTTCTTGTTATCGATGGTGCTCCTATTTCTATTTCTAATCCTGATTTTGTTTTTCATCAGCAACAAGACAAGTTGTTGGCTTCTTGGCTCTTGTCTACCATTTCTGATAGTATTCTGGTACATCTTACTGGTGCTTCTTCGAGTTTTGATGTGTGGAGTACGGTTGTCAGGCGTTTTTCTACTAAGTCTTCTCTGTCAGTATCTACTATGCGCCATTCCTTGTACTCTCAAAAGAAGGGACAGTTAACCATTAAAGAGTACTTATTCAAGATTAAAAGTCTGTGTGATGTTTTACTGGCTGCAGGAAGTGTTATTTCTGAACAAGAACAGGTTAGCATTGTTATTGTTGGTACCTGTTGAGTATGAGTCAATTCGCATTGTTGCATCAACGATGACTATTTCTCTTGATCTTCTTACTGAGATGCTTACTGACTGTGAGGCCCGCCAGCAAGATTTTGTTTCCAATATTTCTTTGCAGGCTAATATTGCTCAGCATAATGAGTCCGGTGATAGACATGCTCGACAGTCTGATCACGATTCTCGACCATCCTCTAGTGGTGGTAGCTCTAGGGCCTTTCGAGGTCGAGGCCGAGGTAGGAAATTTTCTCATAACAAGCCTCAATGTCAACTTTGTGGATGGATTGGGCATACTGTGCACAAATGTTATTGTCGTTTTGATGAATCATTTGAGAGGGTTTCTCATCAGTCAATGCAAGTGCATTGTCTTCAGTTCCAGGATTCTTCTAGTCCTTCTTGTGTAGGGGCTCATTGTTGCACTCATAAGGGTACTCTGTCCACTTCTGGTCTGCAAGCTAACTTGGTCTCTCCTTTATGCCAGTTGCCTTTGAACACTATAACTTCTAAGGTCTGGTATCCAGACTCAGGAGCTTCCAATCATGTTACTAATGATCTGGATGGCCTTCGAGAGGTAGCTCCGTATACAGGTAAGCATAGGCTATTCATGGGAAATGGTATGTCTGTACCAGTGGATCATGTTGGCTCCTCTTCTTTTGTTCGATCTAATAGAATTTTTCATTTGAAAAATGTTCTCCATGTTCTTCAGATGTCCAAGAATTTAATGTTTGTTGCACAGTTTGCTAGTGACAATTGTGTTTATTTTAAGTTTCATCCTCTTCGTTGTTTTGTAAAGGACATCAAGACATGGACCATTCTATTGGTGGGGCGCATTCATAATGGCTTGTACCAGTTTGATCTCTCGGACATTCAACTGTTCAACATTCCTTCTATTCCAGCTATTGTTCATACAGCACAATCAGGGGTTTCTTTTTCTGGTGATTCAGTTTTTGATCTATGGTACAGGCGTCTTGGAAACCCTTGTAATAAAACTGTTACTACAGTTCTTCAAAAATGTAATGTTGTATCAAAGAATTGTAAAATGAGCTCAGTTTGCTCTGCCTGTCCACTTGGAAAATTACATAAACTGTCTTTTTCTTCTTCAACAACTGTTTATTCCGCTCCTTTCGAGCTTATTGTTTCAGATCTCTGGGGGCCTGTTCCTATGGCCTCTGAAGGCAGTCTCTATTACATTTCATTCATTGATGCTTATTATCGTTATACGTGGATGTACCTTATCAAAAGTAAATCTGAGGCTTTGGCCAGTTTTCTTCAGTTTCAGAAACTTGTTGAAGTTCAATTTGGTTGTAAGATAAGAGCTCTTCAAACAGACTGGGGTGGTGAATAACGTTCTTTTTAAAAGCTGCTTTCTAAACTCGGGATCCAACAACGACTCTCCTGTCCTGACACCTCTGAACAAAACGGTTTGGTGGAGCAGAAGCATCGCCATATTGTTGATACTGGTTTGACTTTGCTTGCTCAGGCCAGCATGCCTATGTGTTTCTGGGCGTATGCTTTTATCAGTGCAGTATATCTTATTAATAGACTGCCCACACCCGTTTTAAGAGGCAGATCACCTTATGAAATTCTCAACAAGATTGTTCCTACTTATCAGCATCTGAGAATTTTTGGTTGTAGATGCTACCCCTATCTCAGGCCTTTTAACACTCACAAGTTACAATTTTGATCTCAGCCTTGTGTGTTTCTTGGTTATAGTCCGATTCACAAAGGCTACAAGTGTCTTTCCAGCCACAGTAGGATCTTTATCTCCAGACACGTGGTATTTGATGAGGATTGTTTTCCTTTTGCTTCTACTTCTGGCTTACCAGGGGATTCATGTTCGGATAATAAGTCATCTATGTTCCAGCATCAGAAGTCTTTTGTTCCAGTCATTGTACCTTTTTTCGGACAGTCCAGTTCTCAGCCTTTGGTTTCTTTTATTCCAGCTCAGGGCGCTTCTCCTGTACTTCTTTTGAGTTCACAGACTCCTTCTTCCCCTACGAATGATGGTTTCAGTAATCGGTCTGGTTCTGTTAATCCTGTTGGTTCTTCTTCAATAGCTTCTAGTTCCTCATCTGGGCCTGGTGATTGTTTGTCTACTAGAGCTCCTCAGGATCGTCCAACTGCGTTGCCTACTAACCTTCATCATATGCAAACGAAGTCCAAGAGTGGCATTTTCAAGCCCAAGGTTTTTTCAGTTGAGCTAACAGAGGTTGAACCTGCCACCATTGAAGATGCCTTCATTAGCCTAGCATGGACTCTTATAGCACAACAGGAATATGAGGCTTTGTTAAGAAACAACACTTGGGATTTGGTTCTATTACCTACCAACAGGAAAGCAGTAGGTTGTAAGTGGGTTTTTAAACTCAAACGTAAGTCGGATGGGACTATTGCTCGTTATAAGGGTCGCTTGGTTATTAAGGGTTATCTTCAGGCGCCAGACATTGACTTCCAAGACACCTTTAGTCCCGTTGTCAGACCAATAACTATTCGGGTGGTTTTGACTTTAGCTGTTAACTTTGGCTGGCAGCTTCGACAAGTGGACATCAATAATGCATTCTTCAATGGAGATTTGTCTGAAGAAATTTATATGACATAACCTCTGGTTTTGAGCAGAATAATGGTAATGGCTTACTATTATGTAGGTTAAAGAAGGCCCTGTATGGTCTCAAACAGGCTCCCAAGGCCTGGTTTTCTAAACTACGTGACTTTTTGTTTGGCTCACAGTTTGTTTCCGCTAAGTCCGATGCTTCTCTCTTTGTTAAGAAAGTTGATGGAGTGCTATTGTATGTTTTAGTATATGTTGATGATATAATCGTCACTGGGAATCATCAAGCTAACATTGACAGTTTTGTTTCAACTCTGGACACTCAATTTTCCTTAAAGGACTTAGGACCTATCAGTTATTTTCTTGGTGTTGAGGTTACTCCTATTACTGATGGTCTGTTTTTGAATCAACACAAATATATTTTGGATCTGCTTAAGAAGGCTCGAATGAACCAAGCAAATGGTTCTCCTACTCCCATGGTTGCTTCCTTCAAGCTGTCTCAATATGATGGCTGTGCTATTGAAAATGAGTCTGAGTATCGCAGCATTGTAGGTGCCCTCCAATATGTGGTCATCACCAGGCTAGATATCACCTTTGCTGTGAACAAAGTATGTCAGTTCATGCATCGTCCTCTTGATCACCATTTCAAAGCTGTCAAACGCATTATCTGGTATCTTCAAGGTACTATAGATTATGGTATTCACTTCACTAAGGCTTCTACATTAGATATGGTTGGATATTCAGATGCGAACTAGGGCACTGATTTGGATGATCGCAGATCCACTACGGGGTTTTATATTTTTCTTGGATGTAACCCTGTCTCTTGGGGTTCGAAAAAGCAGTCCACTGTCTCTAGGTCAACAGCTGAGGCAGAATATCGGGGGTTAGCTCATATTGTTACAGAAGTAGTTTGGCTTGAGTCCCTTTTATCTGAACTACATGTTCCATCGTCGAGAAAGTCCACTGTATGGTGTGATAGCTCAGGAGCAGTAGCTGTGTCTGCAAATCCGGTGTTGCACTCCAAATTTAAATATGTGGAGTTAGATCTTTTCTTTGTTCGTGAGAAGATTGCAGCAGGGAAGCTTGTTGTGGGTCATATTCCTACCCAAAAGCAGGTTGCTGACTTGTTCACCAAACCTTTGTCATCTCATTTGTTTATAAAATTTAGGTCCTGTCTTAAACTTGTTCAGCAGGTCCTGACTTAGTAAGAGTTGATAAGATAGGGGCATATTAGAGTATGATAGCAGTTGTGGAAGTTAAGGTAGTTTAGGCTGTTAACAGTTAGTTGACAGGTTTTGCATTATAAAAACTATGCTTTGTATTCTGAAAGGTGTTCTCTTTTCAATCTTGATAAATAAGATTGATTTCTTGGTCCAATTCATAGTTCTCAACATGATTCAACTGTTAGATATGAGTACAATAATGCTCGAATCATTGTAGTTGAGAAATCTGGTCTGTGCCTTGGTACCAGACATACTTGAAAAATAATGGTGATAGCACTAATAAGTAAAAAAGTATTATGGACACATTTGTACTAAAAGTAGATTGCGTTTTATTTAATTTACTCAAAAAATGAGTAAATTAGTCATTGTACCTTTGATTAAAGAGCAAATTGACATTCTGTTAGAAATTTTATCCATTTCTGTTAACATTAATGGAAGACAATTAATAATGGTTGCCATTAACATTAATGGGAGACAATCAATAATGACAACCACCAACTTTGGAAAAGTGGCAAGGGATAATTTTTTTTTGGTCCTTGAGATAATGGGCTATTTATTGTTTGGTCCTTAAACCTCAACTATAAATAGGCCTTCTCATTTCCCATTTCAATTCATCCCAACCAATCTTTCTCTCTTAGTTTTCTCTCTTCTCCCATTTGAGAATTCTTAAGGAATTCTATTTGTTTGTAATACTTTGGAGATAGTAAAGTTATCATCTGGTGTTAGTGCCCGAGGACGTAGGTATAATTTACCGAACCTCGTTAAAACTCTTGTGTTCTTTCTTGTCCTATTTTTCTTTCAATATTTGAGGGTACAATAGTAGTATTTAATTGTGCTATTAAATTACTATAGAAGGGATATTCTGTCTAAGGAAAGATTTGGTATTTAAGAGATCCATGTGATCCACCTCTCTTCCCTGGGAATTGAACTTTGTGTGATTTTTTAGTACAATAATTTAAACGCTTCCGACCCTATTGGAACAACAAGTGGTATCAGAGCCGAAGGTTAATCGTAGTATGCTCTATGGTTGCAGTTTAAACTGATCTTCCACATTAGAAAAGATTTCCTTAGGTATATTGAAAGATTATGGAGAAAACGGTCGGTGTAGGAGCTTCAACATCGTCCATGTGGATAAGATCGACAATTGCAAATGCAAGATTGGCCGTGGAGATCTTTGATGGCACGGGCCATTTTGGTATGTGGCAAAGTGAGGTTCTAGATGCCCTTTTTCAGCAGGGTCTAGACATTGCCATTGATGAAGAGAAACCAGATGATGTACAGGAGAAAGATTGGAAGGCGATCAATCGGTTGGCATGTGGCACAATTCGATCATGCCTTTCTCGAGAGCAGAGGTATGCTTTTTCAAAGGAGACTTCTGCAAATAAGTTGTGGGTGGCACTTGAAGAAATTTTTTTGAAGAAAAACAGTCAAAATAAGCTCCACTTGAAGAAAAGACTATTTCGCTTCACATACGTCCCAAGTACCACAATGAATGATCACATCACCAAATTTAATTAGTTAGTCACTGATTTGGTGAATATGGATGAGACATTCAAAGATGAAGATTTGGCTTTGATGCTGTTGGGGTCACTTCCTAAGGAGTTTGAGTTCCTAGAAACTACTCTACTTCATGGCAGAAGTGATATATCTCTGAGCAAAGTCTGTGCGGCCTTATACAGTTATGAACAGAGAAAGAAGGACAAACAGAAAAACTCAATTAAAGATATTTAAGCTTTAGTAGTCCGAGGTCGTTCATACACTCGGAAGAAAACTCAAAAGGGGAGATCAAAGTCAAAGTCCAGACTCGGGAAAGATGAATGTGCTTTTTTTCATGAGAAAGGCCACTGGAAGAAAAATTGTCCAAAGCTGAAGAATAAGGGAAAAGCTGCTGTAGATGCTTGTGTTGCTAAGCATGATACTAGTGACTCTGAACTATCACTGGTTGCATCATCATCGTCGTTCCATTCAGATGAGTGGATATTGGATTCGGGTTGTACCTATCATATGTCCCCTAACCGGGAGTGGTTCTCTGATTTAGTAGAACTAAATGGAGGAGTTGTTTATATGGGCAATGACAATGCCTGTAAAACTGTTGGGATTGGTTCAATCCAATTAAAGATTGAAGATGGATCAACCAGAGTTCTGACTGATGTTCGGTACGTGCCCAGTTTGAAGAAAAATCTCATCTCATTGGGAGCCTTGGAATCCAATGGTTCAGTTGTTACTATGAGAGATGGGGTTTTGAAAGTGACATCTGGCGCACTTGTGATATTGAAGGGCATCAGGAAAAATAACTTGTATTACTACCAAGGTAGTACAGTTATTGGAGCAGTCGCTGCAGCTTCCAGCAACAAAGAATTGGACTCAATACAGTTGTGGCATATGAAGTTGGGACATGCCAGCGAAAAATCCTTGCAAATTCTGGCAAAGCAAGGATTGTTGAAAGGTGCAAAGGCTTGCAAATTAAAATTTTGCGAGCATTGTGTTCTGGGAAAGCAAAAGAGAGTGAAATTCGGTACTGCTATCCATAATACAAAAGGTATTTTGGAATATGTTCACTCAGATGTGTGGGGGCCTTCCAAGACACCTTCATTGGGAGGAAAACACTACTTTGTTACTTTTATTGATGACTTTTCCAGAAGAGTTTGGGTGTATACCATGAGAACTAAGGATGAAGTGCTTAGAGTTTTTCTTAAATGGAAAACTATGATTGAAAACCAGATTGGCAAGAAAATCAAGCGGCTTAGGACGGACAATGGAGGGGAATATAAAAGTGATCCGTTCTTCGATGTGTGCCAAGAGTATGGTATTGTTCGACACTTCACAGTTAGGGATACACCACAGCAGAATGGATTGGCAGAGCGTATGAATCGAACATTGCTGGAGAAAGTTCGATGTATGTTGTCCAATGCTGGGTTGGGCAAGCAATTTTGGGCTGAGGCTGTGACATACGCTGGCCATCTTGTTAATCGTTTGCCATCATCTGCATTAGAAAGAAAAACTCCTATGGAGGTATGGTCTGGAAAACCGGCTACAGATTATGATTCATTGCATGTGTTTGGAACCACTGCATATTACCATGTGAAGGAGTCAAAGTTAGATTCGAGGGCAAAGAAAGCTCTCTTTATGGGAATCACTTCTGGAGTGAAGGGATTTCGTCTTTGGTGCTTAAGCACAAAGAAAATGATCTGTAGCAGAGATGTTACCTTTGATGAATCTGCCACATTGAAAAAGGTAGCAGATAAAGATATTCAGACAAGCAATACTCCATAGCAGGTGGAGTGTACTCCAAAACAGGTGGAGTTTGAGCAGATGGGGATTTGCCCAATTAATAAGTCTAATTCTCCAGCCACAATGGAGGAATTAGAGGTTAAAGAGGTTCTGACCCAAGAACCACTAAGTACACCAGAACCAATTGCAGTTGCAAGGCCACGGAGAGAAATTCGTAAACCTGCTCGATTTACTGATATGGTGGCCTACGCCCTTCCGGTTGTTGATGATATTCCTATCACTTATCAAGAAGCAATGCAAAGCTTAGAAAGTGATAAATGGAAAAGCTCCATGGATGAAGAAATGCAGTCTCTCCGAAAGAACAATACTTGGGAGTTGGCATAATTACCGAAAGGTAAAAGGGCAATCGGATGCAAGTGGGTATTCGCAAAGAAAGATGGATCTCCTAGCAAGAAGGATATTCGCTACAAGGCAAGATTGGTAGCTAAAGGCTACGCTCAGAAGGAGGGAATTGACTACAATGATGTATTTTCCCTGTTGTGAAGCATTCCTCCATTAGAATTTTGTTGGCCTTGGTAGCACAGTTGAATTTGGAGCTAGACGGCTTTCTTGCATGGTGAGTTAGAAGAGGAGATCTATATGACTCAGCCCGAAGGATACACAGATGCTGGTGGTAGAAATTGGGTTTGTAAGCTTAACAAATCGCTATATGGATTGAAGCAATCCCCGAGGCAGTGGTACAAGTGATTTGATAGCTTTATGAGAAGGCAGAAGTACACAATAAGCAAATATGACAATTGTGTATATTTGCAGAAGCTGCATGACGGATCTTTCATTTATCTACTCTTGTATGTTGATGATATGTTAATCGCTTCGAAGAGCCAAAATGAGATAGATAAGCTGAAGGCTCAGTTGAATCAAGAGTTCGAGATGAAAGATCTAGGTGAGGCCAAGAAGATTCTCGGCATGGAGATAAGTAGAGATAGACCGAGAGGCAAGCTCTGTTTAAATCAGAAGCAATATCTGAAAAAGGTATTACAATGTTTTGGTGTAAATGAAAACACAAAACATGTAAGTACCCCACTTGCTTCTCATTTGAAATTTAGTGCTCAATTATCTCCGAAGACTGTAGATGAAAGAGAATATATGGCGAAAGTCCCATATGCTAATGCAGTTGGGAGTTTGATGTATGCGATGGTGTGTACGAGGCCTGACATTTCACAAGCTGTTGGAGTTGTGAGCAGGTATATGCATCATCCTGGAAAAGGACATTGGCAAGCTGTGAAATGGATTCTACGGTATCTTCGAAAAACCGTAGATGTTGGTTTAATTTTTGAACAGGATAAAGCACTTGGTCAGTTTGTAGTTGGATATGTTGATTCCGACTTTGCTGGTGATTTAGATAAACGTCGTTCAACTACGGGGTATCTGTTTACTCTTGCGAAAGCCCCAATGAGTTGGAAGTTACCTTACAGTCTACAGTAGCTGTGTCTACTACAGAGGCAGAATATATGGCAGTTACAGAAGCTGTTAAGGAGGCTATTTGGCTTAATGGATTGTTGAAAGACTTAGGAGTTGTTCAAAGTCACATAAGTTTATATTGTGACAGTCAGAGCGCTATTCATTTAGCGAAAAATCAAGTCTATCATTCAAGAACCAAGCATATCGACGTAAGATATTACTTTGTGCGGAAAGTCTTTGAAAAAGGAAAAATTCTACTTCAGAAGATTCCGACAGCAGATAATCCCGCAGATATGATGACCAAGGTGGTAACAACAATCAAGTTTAATCATTGTTTGAACTTGATTAACATCCTGAGAATTTGAGCACCTTCAAGTGTATGGCGCTCGAGAGCGCATTTGTAGGCACTACAAAAGATAGCTTTATCGAATTTGGAGAGTTGAAGGAAGTGTGTGAAGATGTGATTATCCTAATCAAATCTTCAATGTGGAGATTGTTAACATTAATGGAAGACAATTAATAATGGTTGCCATTAACATTAATGGGAGACAATCAATAATGACAACCACCAACTTTGGAAAAGTGGCAAGGGATAATTTTTTTTTGGTCCTTGAGATAATGGGCTATTTATTGTTTGGTCCTTAAACCTCAACTATAAATAGGCCTTCTCATTTCTCATTTCAATTCATCCCAACCAATCTTTCTCTCTTAGTTTTCTCTCTTCTCCCATTTGAGAATTCTTAAGGAATTCTATTTGTTTGTAATACTTTGGAGATAGTAAAGTTATCATCTGGTGTTAGTGCCCGAGGACGTAGGTATAATTTACCGAACCTCGTTAAAACTCTTGTGTTCTTTCTTATCCTATTTTTCTTTCAATATTTGAGGGTATAATAGTAGTATTTAATTGTGCTATTAAATTACTATAGAAGGGATATTCTGTCTAAGGAAAGACTTGGTATTTAAGAGATCCATGTGATCCACCTCTCTTCCCTGGGAATTGAACTTTGTGTGATTTTTTAGTACAATAATTTACACGCTTCCGACCCTATTGGAACAACAATTTCTATTGTTAAAAACTTATCACTATACATTAGAATGAGGAATATGTGGCATGCCATATAGAACTGTTTGGTTATTCTTCAGCTACACTAGTTTTTAATAGTATAAATGAACAAAATTTTTAACAGGATGGACTAGTTTGCTCTTTAATCTAATGTAAATAGACTACTAATTTTCTCATTTTTGAATGAGAGGAAAAATACAGTCTAACTCTTAATTTTGGGGTCTCCATAGTAAGGGTGAGCGTTCGATCGAATCAAGTAAAAAAAATTCAAGTTAATTGAGTTGACGAATCTTATTTTATTATCCTAACTCGATTTGAAAATTTTTCGAATTAAGTCAAGTGAAATGAAATTCAAGTTGAGTCGAATCGAGTGAAATTGTTTGAGTTAAATTAAAAAAATTAAACATGTCAAATTAAAATCTTGTTACAATATAACTAATTTCATGTTAGAGCACATAAATTTGAAATCCCATATAATTGAAAAAAAATCAAAGAAAAAGGAAATACTTTAATATGATAAACTTGGATCATTGATTAACTTATTTAGGTCACAAAATTATTATTTTAGAACTTTTTTTTAAAATTTAACTTTCTTTATATATTCTTCAGATTTTTTTTAAATTTTATAAATTTTTTAAAAAAATATAAATTTTAGATTTTTTATAAATATTTAAAATTTTTATTTTTATTTTTAATTTTTTTGTAACTTTTGTTGAAAGAGACCAAATTCCTCATTTTTAAAATTGACAGGGATCAAATGACATCAATCTGTTATTCGAATTGTAAAATTCAACTTGACTCGAACTTGAAACTTGAATTACTTATTCAAGTTGACTCGAAAAAATTAAATAACTCGAAAAACTCGATTCGATTAATTTGAAATTAGATTTTTTTTTACGAATTAGATTGAGTTTTGCTCACCCTACTCTATAGGTGGTTATTGTAAGCTCTTCTAACTATATGTATGCATAATATACATGTATTATAAAAATATGACAAATGATGGTCGTTAAATCTATTGAATAAAATGGGATTACTTTTTTGTAAGTGTTATGTAAAAATAGTAAATTGATATAATATTTTTTTACATGTAATAATATGATTGTCATGTAAAATTTTGAAAATAATAAAATTTAACTTAATGAATTTATTGGTAATTGTTTAGATAAGATTAAAATTTAAAAATAGAAATTAAAAAGAAAAATCAACTCAGAATAAAGAGGTTAAATCTACAAGTTATATACAATATAGGGACTAATAACATAATGTATTTTTTTAGTTTTGCACTTAACTTCTTCAACTTTCATTTTTTTCTCAATTCACTAAAAAAAAAAGTTACCAATAAAAAATCTTGTAAAACACTTTTATTAAATGTCAATAAATTTTAAATAAAATGGAACGAAAATAATAATTAATATAAATTATTTGAATAGTCTATAAATTTGTCTATAATATTATTTAAGTATTTAGACTGAATTTTAGTACGGTTGATATCGACATTATTGTTTAAGCAGAAGAATGTGAGTTTAAGTGCGTTGTAATACATTTATACTCCCGATTAAAGAGTGAGAGAAATTATAGATAATTTTAAATATTTGTATTCAAAATAAAGTATTTATCTCATAACACACTATCAATTATATATCTATATTATATTTAACCCAATACTTACTTTCGAAGGCTCGAACCGGATGAACTCTGGGAATAAACGAGACCATGCACCCGAACAAACACGAGAGTTGAATTAGATTGTAACTTTGTTTATGGAGTGATGATCCATAAACATACTCAAATCCTGCTAAGACTAATTTGAGAATTCAAGTACAAAATAGAACCTAAGCTTATTCGTATACTTAATAATATATGTGTGTATATATCTTATCCATATGCTTAATAATATATGTGTGTATATATCTAATTTCTTGGTATGCTCTTGTAATCAGTCCACAACTGATCAACAGTTTTGCCCAGAATCTGAAAAAAGAAATCAGGGCTATAACCATCTTTGAGCTTCGCATTAAGCTCCGCCACGAACCCAGATTTCAAACCCTCACAGTAATCCAAGAAATACGCCGTCACGGCGTACCCGTCGTACCAATGCTCGCCGTCCCCCGGTCGAGGCCACCCTCCGGGAACGTAATCCGCTTTCAGCCGTACGAAATCCGCGATCCCTTCCGTCAAACCCCCGAGATGCCCATCGCCGATTTGCCCGTTCCCATTCCACTGCCATATGTGAGTCATCTCATGGTAAAGCACCCCGTTGAAGCTCCGTTTCAGCTCATCGCCGGTTAAACCTTGGATCGATTTATCGCTCACGTTGATGTTATTGTTGCTTGCAAGCGCGACGAATCTCTCGTCTAGGTTGTCGACGATGAAGAGGCTTACGCTTTGTACGTTCTTTCTCGAAGCCGGATCGGGTTGCCGGAAAAGGTTCCAGATGAACTGGGAGGCTGATTCCATTTGTTGCCGTGTGTACTCGACGCCGAGCTCTTTGTCGAATACGGTGCCTCCGGGAGTCGTTGGGACCTCATTTGTGACGGTGTAATCTACCGCGGTGGAGCTGTGAAGGGATGTAGCTAATGCGAGCAGGTAAACGAGGAAGAAAACTGGGTGATTAGCCATTTTTTGGTTTGTTTGTTTGATTTGGTGAATTATTATTGCATAGTTCAAAGATTTATATAGAAAAAAACTGGAAAGCATCGTTTACTGGACGTAATGTTGAAATTTCAATATAGGTTGAAGCTTCCTTCGTCGTTGAAATTTCTTTACAAATTGAAGACGAAATGTTTACCGGGAATCTGGACACGTATAGATTTTGATGTTTTTCCAAAGATTTTGAAAACTAAGAATGGTAAAAGTAAGAACAAACTATGTGATAAATTGTATTTTGGTCTTTTATTTAAAAAATTGATAAATTAATATCTATATATATTAAATTAAAAATTAAATTGGTCTTTTTATTAAAAAATTTACTTATTTATTTCTAATATTAAAAGTTGGTTTTTATATGTTAGTACGAGATACACATGACGCACAACGTGTCACTATTCAATTATTCTTCAGTTAAGTCAATTTTTATTAGTACAAATAGAAGATATTTTTATAAAAAAAAGAATCAATTTATTATTTGATCTAACGTATAATGACTAATTTGTCACTTTTTTGAGTAGTCAAGATAAATTGTAATTTGACATTTAATATAATGGCTTTCATTGTACTTTTACCGAAGTATGAACTTTATCAAATTATTAGTTAACTTTTTTAATAGTGTAAACTAAACCTAACATCACTAAAGTATTATTAAACTTATGTTTTGATGACTCAACTTAAAAAAGTTACAAAAATAGTCATCGAACTATTAGAAAATTTTCATTTAAGTTATTGAATTATTAGAGAGTTTTTATTTAAGTTACTAAGATATTATGTTTTTATTTTAAAAAAAGTCCAGTTAGCAAATTCCAAGCAACAACTGACGATAATGTCGAGTATAAAAACATACTTTAGATCCAAGTCGATTTAACGATCATGTCGAAGATTGGAGAAGAAAGTTATTTGGATTTTGGTTTGTAAATTTATGATATTCAAAGTTGTTTAATAAAAAAAAAGAACTATAGAATATAAGGAAAATGTGAACTTTCGATTGGTGTAAGCGGTGTGAACAGAGAATGCCATACAACAATGATTTTAATAGCTCAACAACTTAAATGAAAACTTTTGAATAGTTCAATGACTAATTTATAATATTTTCAAGTTGAGTGACCAAAATGTAAATTTATTAATAATTTAGAAATTTTGAATGTAATTTGTCTTTACAAAATGCAGTAGACTCAAAGTGAATATTTAAATGATGAATTCAAAGTTAGATATCCAACTCTATTATATATTCATAACGGATTCAGGCCATCACTTTAGTTTTTGGTCAGTTGGATCAAGACGGAGCCTTGGAGTTCATGCACTAGAACTTAGCTTCTGGCGCAAGAGATAGTTTGATTCGCCATTTGCAGTTGTTTAACTTGGCTCCATGATAGTTATGGCGCTCTTTTTTCGGTGTCTTGGGCTTTAAAGGGCTTGTTTGTACTAAATATCTTTAAATTATTATTTGAATTTTAAGATATTTTAATTAATTAAGGGATAGTTTGAATGAGCAGTATTTTATCAGTATTTAGTGTGACATAAAAAATAAATTAAATGTTCTGCAATTTTCGCCCATTCAAATTAATTCTAAATCTTTTCATTAATTTAATATAAACTTAGAACATAAACTATATTTAAAAGAGATTAATCAAAATTTAAACACTGTTTCTTATTGTACAGACACCATAGGTATATCATGTTTAAAAAATTATCATTAAAATTTTAATTAAATATATTCATGAGTAAGGTTAAACTTAAGGAATCAATCATCCACAAAATGACACATTTTACTATTTTTAAAAAATAAAAAATAATTATTTATTTAAATTTTATTATAACATATAGATTAAATTTTTTTAATAAATTATCAAAATAGACACTTTTATTTATAATTTATATTTTAGACACTAAATTATTCTAATTTTTTATATATTTTATTGTTTTTAAACAACAAATTTAGCAAGTTTAATTAAAAATACTAAATCTAGCAAATTTAATAATACGAAATATAAAAGATGATGAAGAAAAGCTCTGAGCGAAAGTTAAAAAAAAAAAAACACCAAAAAAGCTTTGCGGTGAGAGAAAGGGAGGAAGAGGGCGGAAGAGCAGCGGTGGCCGGCTGTGGCAAAATTAAATGGCCACCCCTCTTTCCTCCCATTTCCCTCTTTCTTTCTTCCCTTCTCAATCACCTTCCTTGGGAAAGCCTTTTCTCTTTTCTTCCTCTATTTCTTTCCCCGCTCTTCGTTTTCTCTCTTACACCAACCTCACGAAGCTCCCTAGAACCTCTCTCCTCGCTTTCTCTTCTAACAATTCCGGTTCTTCTCCTTTCAACGATGCTTCCGGTTCGAATTCTTCTCCTTCTAAGGTAAGGTTTTGCAAATCAGTGAGTCCTTTCTTTTCTTTTATTTTTTTGTATTTCGGGTGGAATGTTGAGAAATTAAATTTGAATTTGCTGATTTGTTTAGCGGATTGCGTGATGTGGATATAAGTGGTCTTTGAAATTTTGTTTTCTTTATGGAAATTGAGATTGCAGCTCGTGGAAGGGAGAACTTTATGTTTAGATTTGATTGAATTGTTTTAGGATTAGTTAAGATTTCATGTTTTGGTTGGATAATGAGAAAATGTAGTCGATGTAATATTGCAATAATTTGAGTTCTTTTTGTATTGTGGTTATAGGTTGATTGTGTAGTTATAGCTGATGTAAATTATATTTTGCTGGTTAGAATAGCAATTTTTCAAGTTATTATATACATGTGTGTGTGTGTATATATCTTTAAAATGTGTGAAAAGAATAAAATCCTCATTATGGATTAGAGTTTGGGACAAGGATGTAAACAAGACACTCATGATAGCAAGCTATTGAGATTTGACTTGGAAAAAGAACTTGAATTCGGCAATTCGAGCTATTGAGCTGAATTTGTGAGCCTAGGAATCATGCTTCTCGAGTTTGAGCATAAATAATTGAATTTGAAGTCTAGTTCTAGCATCAATTCCAAGCTTATATTTTGTTAGGTAAACAAGCTTAATCGATCTGAATTGAGTGAGTTCAAGTAACTCAATGTTTGTTCCGAACTAAGCTCAAAGTTCAAACTAGTTCAAACTCAAGCCGAGTTTCGAGGGTTGAATTTTTAGTCAAACTTGAGCTTCTTACAGCTTGAGCTGAACTGGATTACAGCTGTAGCATTTGAGGCAATTTCTTTCCGTGCTTGTACAAGCATTTCTACATGGATGTTCTATTAAACTCTACTTGAATTTTGAGCCATCTTTCTTTTGTGATAAATCTTGGTATTTACAAGAACCAACATAGATTAGGCAGTGTTTCTTGATAGTTCTCGAATTGATGTATATATTTACTATTTTCAAAGTGGTTTTCTGGTAATGTTTTAAGAAGTAACTTCTAGTGTTTTCTTTCAGAAATCGGTTCTCACCAATCTGATACAGGAGATCGAACCATTGGATATTAGCCTTATCCAAAAAGATGTCCCCCCTTCAACTGTGGATGCAATGAAAACGACTATTTCGGACATGTTGGGTTTACTTCCATCTGATAGGTTTCAAGTCTTTATCGAGGCATTGTGGGAACCTCTTCCAAAGTTATTGATCTCTTCTATGATGACAGGGTATGTCCTTATCCTGCATGATATGCACCATTGTAAGAATTATTTATTTACTTCAGTCGATTGCCAACAAGCTGAAACCCAGTCTAATGGCTTTAACTCTATGTTACTTGGACCCTTCGTTTTCCCTATAATCTGTATGTCAGATGCCTGTATTAGACAGATTTTGGACATGGGTGTTGGGTATGATTCTCCATTGCAAACACTTTAGAAAAAAATGGAGCCTACCTGTGTTGAATGCATAACCATTTTACATTATTAGCGAGTCTGAGTAACATAGGTTTCAATGCGCTAAAAGTATCATGGAGGCCCCTGTAGTAGTAGTCAGACTACATATTGCCCCTTTTATTCAAAAAATAGACAAATTAGTCCTCGTATGTTAGATCAAAGAGTAAACTAGTCCTTTCTATTAAACATTTCATTCATTTCTACTGTTAAAAACTTGTGTGACTAACAAAATAATCAAACAGTTGCATGTGGCATGCCACGTGTACCTTATGCTGACTAATAAGGACCAGTTTTTTTACAGTAAAAATGGTTGAAATTTTTAATAGAAAGACCAGTTCACTCTTTGATCTAAAGTACATGGATTAATATGCCTGTTTTGAGTAGAGGGGGCAAAATGCAATCTGACTCTAATATAAGGGCCTTCATAGTACTGTTTGAATGCTTGTTGGACATATATTAGTTCATTAACCATATTATATTCTCTATTTATACCATCTTTGCCCAAAGAGGTTGACATAATATGAATGAATATTCTTGGGGAGAAAGAGCCAATATTGAATGCACCTAATCATGCCAAGCATGGCTCAATATATCACTTCTAGGGTTTATATCCTTTCCCTCTCTATATTTCACATTTCCTACATGTGAATCACTGGAACTTTCATCTTTAATTTCAATACTAGTATCATAAGTGTAAATGTTTGATGTACTACAAGACATGAAAAGTATTTCTTACTTCTTGAATTGCAGTTATACATTGAGGAATGCTGAATGTAGGCTTTGCCTCGAACGGAACCTTGGTTGTGAAGGATGTTTGGGAAAAACTCCGGACAAATCGAACTTTGATTTACAAGAGATATTGTTGGACAGGACAAAAATAAGTGATTGTTCAGGGAAAGACAATGTGTCATCTGAATTCGAGAAAACCACTGAAGACAAAGTTGAAGACATTGAATTTCAAAGCATGGGTGAAATATCCCCTGAAACTCGTAAATACATACTTCTTTTGCAGTCTCGTCTAACTTCCATGAAAAAGGTATGTTATAGCATTTTGAAGAGCTTCTCATTGTCCTTTTCTTTTATCTCTTTCAATCTATATACCGTTTTAATCAAACTATTGACTGGAGCTGTTATATATAATAGTTTGTATCAGTGTGAAGTACTAACAAGACGCCAGAAAGGCTATAAATAATTACCAGTTGATCTTGTTATGCATTTTAATCTGATTAACTCAATTCATCAATCGACAGAATACATTTCCTTATCTGCGGTAAAAGTACCATAGAGGTCTTTGTATAAGGAGTTGGATTACATTTTGCTCCCTCTACTAAAAAAATGGGCAAATTAGTCCCTGTACATTAGATCAAAGTGCAAATTGATCCTTTTGTTAAAAATTCCATCCATTTCTACTGTTAAAAACTGGTCCTTATATGTCAGAATGAGGTATTGTCGGGTTATTTTATTAGCCACGTCAGTTTTTAACAATAGAACTGCTTGAAATTTTTAACTGAAAGGATCAGTTTGCTATTTAATTTAATATGCAGGGACTAATTTATCCATTTTTTGAGTAAAGGGGGTAAATTTGCAATTTCACTCCTAGTATAAGGCCCTTGATGATACTTTTACTCTTTATCTGCAATTTGGTTGGATACATGCTCATAATTCTTGCTTGATTGAAGGAACTTCGTGAAATCAAGGGGAAAAATGCTGCTCTACAAATGCAACAAATTGCTGGGGAAGAAAAGAACGATTTACTAAACTACTTGAGATCACTACAACCAGATAAGGTTTCCTTCGATTTCAAACGCTTTTTAAAGCAAATTTCTTTATTAGTATCTCATTAATCTGATTCTAAAGTATCAATCTCTTTATGATCAATTCATTGCTTTTTCTTCATTTATATGATGGGAAGACTGTAATAACTAAGATGAGCATTTTCGATGCCATAAATTCATATCCCAAGTTGTTTTTCAATATCACAAGTTCTCTGCTTATTTCAAATTGCTAGCACATAGCAATTTTACTGACACTTTGGTTTTCTTGAACTAGTTGTGTCTGACACTCATGTTCGACATATATCCGGACATAGGAATCGATGTGATCTTCTAAGAACTTCCTAGATACACGGAAATCTTGGAAGAAATTAGACTTAACTGTGTGAGGCACATATGTATATCCAACACTTACTCGAGTCCAAGTAACATAGCCATATACTGATTATTTAGAAATGAACTTCAGTAAAAAATTCAATACTGTTATGGCTAATAAAATTGTAACATAAATTTCAGGTAGCGGAGCTTTCCGAACCAACATACCCTGAACTGAAAGAAACAATCCACTCTGTAGTCCACAATCTCCTTACCACCCTTTCTCCGAAGATGCATTCAAAGACTCCTCCTTTGTCAGAGAACACTGCCACTGGAACTGTAAATAATATCGAGATTGAAGATTGTACAAAACTTGTTGAGAATACTTCACTTTAGTTACAACCCATTATTTCGTTAACGCGAGTCTACCTTGCTTGTCTTCTCTTCTGGTTAGTACTTATGGTTAGTCTATCTCACATTTGCATTTATTTCTCATTGCATATCAACTAAAATTGTAGTCGAACACGGGCATAGCCAAAGGGGGCAGGCAGGGCCTTGCCCCCCCCTTTCTGAATGAATTAATTGCTATTTTAGTACCTTCTAAACGTAAATAGTTCAATTTAATCCTTTTTATCTTGTTTTAAATAGAAAAATTGTAATTTTGGCCTTTCAAAGTTTAAAGTACAATTTAAGTCATTTTAATACAGAAATTTTAGCTTTGGCCCTCCCAGCTAGGGGTGTAATCTAGCCAAGCCAAGTTCAAATACTGTTAAGCTCGAGTTTGAACTCGACTCGAAATTCAGAGCTTGATACTCGATTCGAGCTTGATTTAACATCTATTTTTAAGCTCAAGTTCGGCTTGAGATATAATCAAGCTACTCGAGCTTGATTAAACTCGTTTACTAGTTTTTGTATTCAAGTTCTTAGAGTTAATGATATATATTAAGGGCAATAACGTAATTTAATAATATAAAATATGAAAAGTTGGATAAGGCTCTCGAGCTATTTGAATCAAGTATTACTAAGTTGGAATTTGGCTCATCCAATAGTTACCGAATTGAGTTTTAATATTTTGAGTCGAACTCGAGTAGCTTGCGAGCACCAGTGTCTCATTTACACCCCTACTCCCATCACATAATTCCTAGCTTCGCCCCTAGACTCAAACACTTCCAATGCATTGCCTACTTCGCTGGAGACTTTAAATGATGGGAATCCTGTCGATCCAATCTGTCTTCCCCGGCCTCCCTAATACACTTTTGATATGAAATAAACCTTCTGTAAAAACAGATCATATTATGATCCAAGAGATGTTCTGCATGCAGGGGCGGCCCCCTAAAAAATTGAAAACTTGCATTTTTTTTTACCCTTTAAAATGTATAAAATTATAAATTAGTAATGTTAAATTGCACTTTGATTCCCAAAAAATTATAAGATTTTAATTTAATCCTTTAAAAATTTGTAAAGATATTAACTAATACAATGGTGAAATTGCGTTTCAACTCTCATCAAAATTTATAACTTAATTTCAGCCCCAAAAAATTTTCTTCGCTTTGCCCTTGTTGCGTGTTTAAAACTCTGCCAAAACATTCGATTGAAACTATGTCTTCTGATGTTCATATTTCTTTCTGAAGGTGTATGCTATTGGGACACTACCTTGAAGGTCTCGAGTATCGGATGGAGCTAATCGAGCTTTTATCCTCAACAAGCAAGGCCAAGGACAACGGCCTTGGTGATGAGCAGGTTATTTAGAGTTGCTCTGATATGAAACACCACTTTTTTTTTTCCGAAGAAGGCCGGATTTGAATCAAGGTTAGGCCCTTATACTTTCTTGCAGATGGAGTTATTTTTATGCATAAAATGGATACAAATGTTGAGCAAATTGCTAATAACCAAAGTTATTTTGCTACTTCTCAATTGTTTAATTGATCTTAATTAAAATTTAGAGTGTTTAGTATCTACCATTGATTTAAAATTTCTAGTATGGAATTTGACTAGACATGACGAAGGGTTGGGTTTTTTCGGGCTTTCGGTAGAGCTTTCTTGAATTCGGGTTGGTTTTATCCGGCTTAAGTTAATATTTAATATTTTTTAAAATAATTATTTTATATTTTGTTTTATGTTTTAATATTTTTTTGGTTTAATTGCACCATACATCCTCAATTTATTTGTTTAGATTCTAAATTGGTTTTTAAACTTTAGAAATGTTCTAATTGAACCTTCAAAGTATCACTATAGTTTCAATCAGGTCTTTTTGTCAATCTCACTCAGGGCAAAGCGAGGGCCTAAAATGATTATTGTTCTTTAGTTCCCTCATAAAATTTTAAGTAAATATATGGTCAAATTATAGTTTGACCCCCTCCCCAAAATGCTAGAATTTAGATTTAATCTTTTGAAAATCATAAAGATATAAGTTAATAAAATAGTGAAATTATATTTTAGCTCTCATAAAAATATATTACTTAATTTTAATCCTTAAATTTATTTTTGGCTTCGCCCTTGGTCTCACTATTACCTTTGATGGTACATGTTACAGAAAAAAAGTAGTGTTGATAATTTTGTAAACATGTCAAGTTCAAGTCGTTCATGCAGTAGGCATGCGTGTTTACAATTTAATTTATGTATTTTAAAATGCTTTGGGCTAGATTTGAGGTGCATCTAAACCAAAGGTATTCTTTTATCTCAATATAATATTTAAAATTAACATAGCTGTGTATACATATGTATATATTATCTATTATTTCAGCCATGGCCAAAATGTTTATTCAGCATCCTTCCAATACCTAATTCTTAAAGTTTAGTACTCACATATTTGCATGTGAATAGTGATGATCACTTGAAAAATATTCATGCTCAGACGGTTCTGGTTTATCGACCCCCTCAACGTTCCGGAGCCAATATGTCTGATTCAACGATGCTGCTCCGTCCGGAACATCTTTCATTACCCATTCATGGCCTTCAGGAAAATATATCCCGCTCTTTGGATGTGGAACCCAGCACCACGAATCTTTTATATCGTTGCTGCTGTTACTGTTTGACGATGACTTTCTCGACTTTTCGATAGTTTCCCTATCGGCACCAGCGATTTTGCTTATCGGTCGCTCAACTGGTCGCTTAGCTTCCCTGCCACAAATTCTCAAATTTATATAAAAAAATAAAAGGAAATTAATATATATATATAAAATTAACGTTACCTAAGCATTAAAATCTTAGTTTTGGCGATGGCAAATCTTCCCATAAAATATATAAAAGAAACTTTGATCGTAATATTATATATATATAAAGCTTAAATTTGAGAAAATTATTGTACTTAAGGTGTAAGTAACGTAACGAGAGTTTCGTTGATTTTTATAATGCTTGAAAGTACAAATGCTGCAAGAATATGTTCGATGGTACAAATGAGGAAGGTTTAATTTTGGAGGTACTTTATAAATTATAAATCGTCAATTGTCAAGTGTCAAGAGTCAAAAGTTAATATTTTCATTTTAAGAGTGTCAGGGCATACCTTTAAGTATTGCCGTTGGTCAATAGTGTAATGAAAAAACAATTTTTAGTGTCGCCGTTGGTCAAAGGATCTCATGAAATTTTTTTTATCATTTTGAAGACAAATAAAATTAAAATTAATAACCGAAATCAAATTTAATAGTCAATAGATTTTTTTTTTGGTTAAACCATTTCATATAAATGGATTTTTGAGTATTTAAAAAATATCTCAGTATTTAATAAATATAAAATATAGTAAATAATTAACAAAAATATGTATTTTTTATGGTATTGTTTTTTAATATAAAAGGAAAAGTTACTTAAAGTTACTCTTCAATTTAAAAATAAAATTATATATTAAATAAATTTTTAGGGTGCATGTGACGATTATTTTATTAGTCCCAATTCTCAAATAAACTAAAATATAAATACAAATTATAAATTAATAGTGTCATAGATTAGCTCGAGACACGATTTTAAAATTTTTCTAGGCTTAGGTCTAAACTCTGCATAACCTGTTCTAAAAGTCATATTATTATTTAGAAAATAATATTTTTTATAATTAAATATAAAATAAAATATTTATAAAAAATTTATTTAAATTTGAATAAAATCAGACTGATTCGTAGGTAACAACTCTTTATATAAATTCGACCCAAGTCGAATTGAGGCAATTGAACTAAACAAGCTACCTGATAAATCAACAAGTGATCAAAATTTTAAATACAAATAAATAAATCTATAGAAGGAATATTGTTGTTGAAATTGAGTGGGGTGAGCATTGAGAATTGAATTAAGACACCCATTGAGCAATTTGAATCAATTGATAAAAACTTCTATATCCCTCTTCAATTTAATAATTAGGCTCATTTTCGTATTTTTTTTTGTTCACGTTAGTTTTTGAATTTGACAAATAGATCTATTTTGGTCCTCGAACTAAAATTTTGTGAATGTTTGATGATGCAACCAGTGTTACTGAATAATATTAGATTGGATGGATCGAGAATTGATTGATATAACAGTTCAGACAAAAAGGTTAAACCAATTAACTTGAAAACTCTGATATTGTACTACATCATCACCTATAAAATTATATAATTTTTTTTTATTTTCAAGTGATGATGTGGCTCAATCTTAAAGTGTCACATCATCAAACTTTTTATAATTTTCAAGTTTAGGGATCAAAATGGATCTAGTTGCAAAGTTTAAATACCAAAATGAGAAAAAAAAATATGTATTAAAATGACCCTAGTTATCAAGTTTAGGGGCCAAAATTATATTATCCCTTCTTTAAATAAAGTTTCAAGTATAATTTTTGTGAATAGAAAAAACAAAATGAAAATATTTTACATTTATTTAAAAGTCTAATCCAATTTAACTTCGAATCTAATTGAAGTAATGTGACTATTGAATATAAAAAGATTAAAAAAAAAGAGTGGTTATAAAAACATATGCTAAAATATGATTGCAGAGAAAAATACCACCATCGAATTTTCATAGCATAAAAATAATAAATAGCAAATAAAAAGAAAAAGGGTGGGTTAATAATTTTGATGCTTTCTTTGTTTGTTTAGGTCAATTATGGACATTCGAATATTAGCCATATTTTCTCTTCTTTTTTTGGTGAAATTCTCGTAGGAGTCCTTGTATTAGAAGTCAAATTTTATTTTGCTCCCTACTCAGGAATTAGGCAAATTAGTCCCTGTACATTAAATCAAAGAGCAAATTTATCATTTTGTTAAAAATTTCATTAATTTTTATTGTTAAAAATTGATCATTATATATCAGCATGAGGTACATGCTATTTGACCATGTCGGTTTTTAACAGTACGAATAGATGAAATTTTTAATAGAAATGATTAATTTTGCTATTTGATTTAACATATAGGTATTAATTTGTCTATTTTTTAGTAAAAGAGTAAAATACAAAATGACTTTAATATAGGGACTTTTATGTACTTTTACCATTTTTTATAAAAATAAAAATTTTAGAGAAATTCAGAAATTGATGTGACAATGGGGTGAAAAGAGGTGAACGGTTCATGGTTTTAGCATGAATTCCCTTTCTTTTTTGTACGTTTAAAAATGGTTAAAATTTTCTATTAGTCCCTGTATTACGACGTAAGTTGTTAATTTTCCTTACACTTTAATTTGATCATTTCAGTCTTCTATTTTTAAATTTTAAAATTTCGGTACTAGTTAGTGGTGTTCATAAGTCGAATTTGAGTATATATTTTCAACTCCGAGCAGGTCTGAATTGTTTTACTATCTAGAAATTTAAAAAAAAAATACATTAATATTTATATATTATTGTAATTAGTTTTATATAAAGTAATTTTACTATTTTTTAAATAGTAAAACGAGTTATATGAACAAATCAGTTTAGACTTGAGTTTGATTTAAAAACAAAAAAATAATTGGATCTTGACCTAATCTGACTCATAAACACCTTAATTTAGGTATAGCGTTTCGAGAGCGGAGGTTGGATAGCTAAGGCCCATTGGGCTTGTTTCTTGGTCGGTCTCTCTCCATCGCTACTTTTTTTCTACTTTATTCGATAAAATAAATTGTCGTTTGATCCTTTGATCCTGACTTAGTTCCAAAAAGGAATTTTCAATTCCAAATCCAAGCCGGAGCACAACTTGTCCAAATGACACGTGTTACTATTAAAAATAATCAAAAAATATTTTTTATTTAAACTTAATTATAAAATATATAAAATACTGATATAAGCTTGTTTTCTTTTCTATATTATTTCTAACCAGCAAAACAATTTGAGCCTAAAGTTGAAATATATGAACCCTAATTCGACCCAAAGTGAGTCAAATTGAGTGGTAAAGTTGTTTGAATTAAACAGACTAGTTAGACACGGAACCAATTAAGGTATCAGACAAGAAAAAAAATATTAAATCGGTTAGTCTGAGAATCGAAATAAACAGGTTGAACCAGGTAAAAAATCAATTGAACTAAAATTTTAATGTTTTTTAATATTTATGAATTTTTTAATAAGTTTTTGATCAAATTGAATAGAGAAGGTCGTTGAATTGATTAACTTAAAAATCGATATAAACTAATTGAATCATATAAAAAACTGGTTGAATTAGATTCTTAATATTTTAATTTTTTTATTAATTTTTTAATAATTTATTTAATTAAACCGAACAAATTAATTCAATTAATAAATTAATGATATATCCGATTTTAGAAAGGAAAAGCCGGGCCCATAAATATCACTATTTCACAATCTATTTTATTTTAGTAAAAATTTAGTGGATTGCATTAGTAATTCCACTGATTCAAAAGTCAAAAAACAAAGAAAAGAAAACAAAGTCCCCCCTCCCGCCATTGACGCGTTTGTCCATTCTTCTTAAGCAATAAGAAACTGCAGACGATACAAATTTAAAAATAATAATAATTAAGAAAAAAAAACCATTATTGTAACTGTGAAGAAGAACAGAGAATCAAAAAAATTGAAAAAAAGAGAGAGAAAGGATCCATAAATGAAAGGGAAATCGAAGAGCTCGAAGAGAAATCTAGGGTTAGCAACTACCCTTTTCTTATGTTCACTTGCTTTCTTAGCTGGTTTGTTCACTTCAACTTTTTTCTCTCAGGTAAACTTATAAAACATGAATATTTCTTCATTTTGAATTGGGTTTAGCGGTTAATTCGTTGGGTTTTGTAGGATGTTCCGATTATTAAACCCAAGCTGAGAAAGCTTGAAGTGGTGCATGTTGAAGGTGATAAGTCTCGTGGTTTGATGCCAATTGGAGAGACTGGGGAAAGTTCGATTGATTCTATCCCTTTTCAGGTCATTTTTGAATTTTGGTTTCCTGATTTTGTTCATTGGATTTTGAATGATGAATTTGATTCTAAATGCTTTTGATTTAGTTATTTATTTGATTAGCTTTTATTTTTTGGTAATTGATAGTATCACTTAAATTATTAAAAATTTTAAGTTGTTTCATAAATTTATGTGGGATAAGAGCTATGATTGAAAAACGGAAAAATCGAAAATCTGATCTTTGGTAAAAAGCCAGAAAATGAGAGGATACATATGCAAATAAATTCTTGATACAAGGAGATTGTGGAGGTTCGTGATGGTCTACTTGGAGGGCGGAGAGTCGTAGAGAGTGTGTCTTGGCCTCCTATCCTAATGCCCGTAGGCTTTTAAGGGGTTACCTCTGATCATTCCCAAGGTGCCACAGTCCATATATTGGTTTCGGACTCCTTGGGGATTTATCCGACCTACGGATGCTTTGTCGTCATAGATATGGGTCGTCATGTCAGGAAAATGGTATATGTGACGTATCCATGTAAGGGGTGTGGACTTGATGGTAGGGGTCATGAGGTCTTGAGTTTGTAGGTGTCTTTAACCTGCAAGGTGATTCTTCTTAGTCAAGGAGACGGACTCGATAGGTGGGCTTGCGGGGTATAGGTATGACACAAATGTTTAGGATTAATGGCTATGAGTAGCAATATTCAAGTTAGCGTGTATTTCAAAGCTATGTTACCCCAGCTCTTCCTTTTCTCTAAAATATCCATATCTGACTCGTACTCAAACATGCATATGAGACTGAGAGTATTATCCTACAAAATATATAGAAAAGCTTAGAAAATTTGATGATGCATGTGTTGGTACTTACCTATACCGACATTCGACCCCAAGTCCAAGTAATATAGGTCACGAGGTAGTATATGTTGAGGCTTGTTTAACCCGAAACTAAAACTGGAGTTTTCGAATATCGAAGGAAAGTAGTAATGGAAAAGAACAAAGATTTTATGTGCAAATATTGTACAGAAAACTGCCCTGTCTGTAGACTAACTTACTTTGATTGCTTCTCTTTAAGTACAGGTTTTAAGTTGGAAACCGCGAGCTTACTATTTTCCTGACTTTGCAACTGCGGAACAATGCGAACATATAATTGGAATGGCGAAATTGAACCTTAAACCATCTACTTTGGCTTTGCGCAAGGGAGAAACCGAAGAAAGCACTAAAGGAACTAGAACAAGGTAGAGTGCCCTTTTAAGATGCTTTACTATCCATTTCTTATCGGTTTTGAGTTCAATGGTAAATCATAAATCGATAATGTTATTAACTGGTTCCGAGTTAGCATTGAGGCTGGATAGTATTTTACCCTCGTGCTAGTGAATGTTTTGAATTGGTGAATGCTGATAACTCTGTTTTGAATTTGTACTTTGCTTGGACACAGTTCGGGAACATTTATTAGTGCATCCGAGGATGAATCCAGAACCTTGGACTTGATCGAGAAAAAAATTGCAAAGGTTACAAGCATTCCACAGAGTCATGGAGAGGTACATCTTTTGTTGATTTAAGATTTTCCTGATTGATATAGAACCGATAAGCCACAAAAAGTCTCATGGCATATTTTCTATCAAAATCATAAATCTTTCTTTACATTACTTTTGAATTGTTCTGAATCGAAATTTGTACACATTGCAGGCATTTAATGTTTTGCGGTATGAGATCGGACAGAAGTATGATTCTCATTATGATGCATTCAATCCGTCCGAATATGGTCCACAATCGAGCCAAAGGGTACGGTCATACACGTGAACTTCACCATTACTTTTCTGTCTGCATTTAAGTTGATAGTGTAAATGCAATAGTTGGATATAGAATTTAGTTTATATTTGTTATGGTATGCAAGTTATGAGTTCACTTATCATTAGACGATTGGTAAATCCTTTTGTTACTAAACAATCCATTAATGTTTGTTCTTCAAAGGTTTCATTTTGGTATCAAGTTAGTTCTGGATCCATCTGGTATGATAAGTTCTGTTGTTATCACGTTTTGGTAATTTTAACCGAGCCATTGTATGAATGTTGATGCTGAAGAACTAAAACACCATGCTTAATTAGCATTGAACCTTCTCTCACAGGTTGCATCATTCTTGTTATATTTATGCGATGTAGAAGAAGGCGGAGAAACAATGTTCCCATTTGAGGTAGACATTGAAGATACTAACTTGCTTTAACTCTCCTTCTTGGATTAAGCATTTACGCCGAGTCTCGGTACCAACCATGTTATTTTGGTTGCAGAATGGCATGAGCGTCGAAGGCTATGACTACAGACAATGCGTCGGTTTAAAAGTAAAGCCTCGAAGAGGGGATGGACTTTTGTTCTATTCGCTGTTTTTGAACGGCACCATTGATCCGGTAATTTTCATGTTTGCTTTTTTTTTTAACAAATGCTGAGGCTTTACTAAATCTGTTATATAACACACCAAAAAGTAGTATTGTTTTCGTTTCTTCATATAGGGTCATGCAGTTGGTGGGTTCAGTTTAAAAAACTTGATTGATTGTCAAAGAGAAACTGATAGACTTTAGTTTCATAACCGAAAATAGCTAAACTGATTTAGCTCGACTGGTTCAGTTGGTTATCTCTTTATTTTGGTTAATAGGGCAAACTACTCCCAAGGTCACTAGACTATTAGTACGTTTACGTTTTGGTCGCTACTTTAAAAGGTTACAAAATGGTTAATGAACTAACTATTCAAAAATTTTCATTTAAGACATTGGGCTGTAAAAATTGTTGTTGTATGGCATTCTTTATTCACACTGCTTGCACCAATCGAAAACTCTCATTTCTCTTCTTTTCGACAATTCATTTTTTTTCATGAAACAATTTTAAATGTTGCAAACTTGCGAATTAAAATTCAAATAGTTTTCTTCTCTGATTTTTGATACTGGTTATCTGATCAAATTGGGTTTGAGATATGTTCTTACTTATTGATGGGTCTAGATCCACTGGAATGATCATTGAATCATTACTTAGAGCTGGTTGATTTTTTTTTTCTAAAAAGCAAAACTTAAACAGTCCAGTGACTTAAAATAAAATTTTTTGAACAGTTCAATGACTATTTTGTAACTGTTTTAAAAATGAGCGATCAAAAGGTAAACTTATTACTAGTTTAATGACCTTAGGTGTAATTTACCCTTTATTAATTTTATTATAAGTCGGGGTCAACTAGTTGGGTGGGTTACTAAACAAATTGCAAATTGATCTACTTAACTTACTGAACCGATGGTTTGGATTTAGATTGAAACCGGCCTAGCAGACTCCGGTTCAACCGGGTAAGTTGAACATGACACTATGTTGCAGGTTAGAGCTAAATCCTAACTTCGTTTCAATATTATTTGCAGACATCACTTCATGGAAGCTGTCCAGTGATCAAAGGTGAGAAATGGGTTGCCACAAAGTGGATTAGAGACCAACAACAATTTGATTAATAAAATGTAACTTTAATATTTTTTTAAAAAAAAATCATTATAAACCTCTCCTTTTGGAAATGATTAATAATTTTTTGTGAGTTCATGCCCATTTTTATCTTATCTTCTTTTTAATATTTTCAAAAACCCTATGCTTAAGGTTTGTGAATTTTTTTAAATTTTTTTAATATATGCTTGTTCATTACATCCAAACATAAATAGAGAAATATATAAAGTATATATCAACCAAAGAATGGTAAAAAAAAATCAACATTATTTGAACCAGATTATTTAAAAATTGAAATCTTCTAAACAAATTGTAGGACAAAAAATTGACAATTAAACTGATTATATATTTTTTTTATGAATTTTTAATTAATTTGATTGATTCAACCACCTTTTCGGTTATAAAATTTTCGGGTTTAAAGCTAGGACAACTTCCATTTGAAATTAAAAAAATAAAAATCAAAACTAAAAATTAAAAAAATTGATTAAATCGAAAATGATACATCAAAACTCATTCTATCAATACGTAATGATACTTTAATCACCGACTTTCTTCAAAATTAAGGAAAAAGAAGAAAAAACAGACTAAATCATATTCTATATATTTCATTGTAAATATGAACGTCATAAATGATAATTTTCTATGCTACTATATTGTTGGTTAATGTTTTAACCAAGTCTTACTTTTTTCTCCCTCAATCTTCCAAGGAACTAAGGCTAATTTTCTCAAGTTGCAGAGGCCAATCTTCTCCGAGTACCCGCGGATTTAGTTCCATTGCAGCACGAAAATCCATCATTGATGCATTAAACGATCTTTCTCCTGCTCGTTGTGAGTAATTTCGACTTCGAGACCTTAGGCCGGCTAGTCTTATGGAGGGTTCGATCAATCTTTTCAAGTATGCATCCAAGCCATTATTCAATAGGTTAACACAATCCACCGGGATGTTAATTCCCTCGGTTTCCAACTTCTTCTGTAAACGATTTATTAACGATCTTGTATCTGGTAGCTCGCCTTTCGTTTGACAAGTCCCAGGGTGGTAACTCGGAAGAGATTTACGAGCTCCACTGAAATTTATGGAGATGCCAATTGGAGCTGTTACGGGGCTTCTACTTTGCACACCGGGGCTTCCAGCCACTTGCTCGACCTCTTCCCCGTCTTCTACGGATGCAACATCAGGTGGAGGTCTGCTCCCGAGTGAAAGTAACTCGGTTGCGCTCTGGTCTTGTGTCTTGGAAATGGACTCTTCAGGTACAATACTTTGTGTCTTTCCCAATGGACCTAGTGGACTAGGACGGTCTCGAAACTTACGATCCCGACTAACAGGGGACCGACCTTTACGAGGGGAAGGAGGAAATGCGTCCCTGTAAAGTGATTGAAGACAATTCCGTTGATAACCATTTCCAACTTGAAGGTTACTTCCTACTTTCCGTATTGTTTTTGAAGGCGGAACTTTAGAGACACAAGCATTCTTGATAATGGATCGAATAAGCCTGTTGTGAAGCGGAATACTTTCCCTACCGATGATCTTAACGCAAGATTTATCAAATTCGGACTTTCCGATCTTCAAACCAAACAACTTTCTGAGCTGATCAAAGTATTTTTCAGCTCTTTGATGCCCAATTTTTCTTACAATAAGAGATTTTAGCTCTAAGGTATCGATCCGAACATGATCTTGGTTGACCATTATCTTCAAATCCAAAATTTCCCCCAATTTCACTCAAGAGAATACCATCAAATGAACCAAAAATGGTACTAATTGCATCAAAATCTTCAACTTTCAATAAAAAACCCAGATGAAAAAATCATAGATTCCTCAAACCCTAAAATCCCAATCCCAAAAACCCTAATTTCCACCTGCAAATCACCATAATCCAACAACATACAGAAATTCAGCTCAAAAGAAGCGAAATTCAAAGCCCAAATAATCAATAATTGCTTAAAGTTACGAGTTAAAAACCAATACAAAGAACAAAGAAAAGGTTTTTTGGGGGGGAGGTCAAAGAATTACCGAGAGACAATCGAAAGCAATCGCACAAAATTCAAAGAATCGAAGCGATTATAACGAAAATCAATCGATACCCATTTGAGATTTCGATGACAATCGAAAACCCAAAGGTTCGAATTGAGAATCGACGTACCAAAACTCGATCGATGCAGGTGGGTTCTATTTGGCTATGAACTCTCCGAGTCTTCTTTTTATTTATTTATTTGGGTTTTTTTTTTGAAAGAATTTATTTGGGCTATTAAGTGTTTGGTGATCTGTTCTTTATTTGTTTTGTTTATGTATTATGGTATTAATGTGAACAAATGAAAGCCAAACAGGGCTTTAAACATATGAAGGCTGGATATATACTTATGACAGAACTGGTGTGCTTTTCAAAGCTTGCTATGTGTAACTTTGCTAGGGGCTGTTTGTTTGCACTTTTTACTTAATTTGTTATTGCAATTTTTTTCTACACTTAAAAGACTTGATCCGATTAAATTAATCTCTCATATTAAATAAATTAATTTAAATTTTGTGCTATTAAAAATAATTAAATAAAGTGAAATTAAAATGAAATTAACATTTATTGTTTAATAGAGTTGATAGTCAGCAGCTGGTAGAGGCCTCGGTTCCTGACTTTGTCCTATAAAATTTTTAAATAGTAAATATAAATTACATTTTAACTCTCTAAAAATGATAAAATTTTGATTTAATCCTTTAAGAATTGTATTTTTACTATCATAAAAATTATAATTTAATTTCAGCCCCTAAAATATTTTCTGACTTTGTCCTTGTTGATAATTTTAATTTTCTTTTTAGAATTGAGTACCATTGAAAAATAAATTTCAATAATTTTTTTTGTATAATAGATGTTATTTTATTATAATTTGAATTCATTTGATTCTTTTTAATAGCATGAGATTAAATTCAATCCGTTGATCGATGTTGATCAGCATTGACCGACTATTTATCAACGTTGACCATCCAGTGACTCTATTAGAATGCGTCACATCATCTTTCTTTTTTATTTTTTAATATCATAAAAATTATTGTTTAACAATATAAAAATCAAATATAATATATAATAATTCAAATTTAAAAAAATTAAAAATGCATAATATTCTAAAATACATAAATATAAATTTTTAAAAATTGAATTATATGAAAATTGAATTTTTTTAAAGAATAAAAGTTAACTTTTTTTAAAATATATATATAAATATGAATTTAAAAAATCAAAATATTATATAAAAAATTGAAATTTTTTCATAAATTTTATTTTTTTCAAAAACTCTAAATTCTAAAAGTTAAAAAAATATAGATATATTTTGAAAAACCAAAAAAACTCTAAAGTTTATTTTCAATTTTTATATAATATTTTTATTTTTGAATTTATATATTTTAGAAATTTATATATTTTAAAATTTTCAATTTTTATATAATATTTTAGTTTTATATAATTTAAAAAAAATCATTTTTTATTAAATATTTTATATAATTTTATCTTTATATATCTTATAATTTTTTATTTTAATTTTTTTAAAATTATTTATATATTATATATGATTTTTCTACATTTTAAACAATATATTATATATAATATTAAAAGACAAAATAGAAGGGTGATATGGCATGTTCTAATAATGTCACATGAATTATTAAAGTTGATCAATGCTAGTCAATGGTGGGTCAATGTCTTTGTTTTAAATAAACATAAGTGCCACGTAATAATTTTTTATTGATGCGACGTGGCAACTTTTTTTTTCAACATGATTACCAAAAAAAAAAAGAGCTGAACCGGGTAACAAATGTTTGTTAAATACTAATCTAATCTAAGACAATAAAAATTTAGGTACTAAAATGAAAAAATATGTATAATTTAAGGGTCAAATTGGGCATTAAACCTTAGCTTTATGGAAAAAACCTTAAGAAAAACTTAAAATAAATTAAAAAAATTTAATGCACATTACTACTCTTATTTTTATTTATTTATGGGCAAAATATACATTATTAGTATCTGAACTTGGCTTTTAAGTTTAAATTGGTACTTAAGTTTTTTACCAATTAGGTACCTAAACTTAGCCTCAAGGTTCAATTTGACACCTGATTTTTTTATCCAATTAGATACCTAAGTTTGGCTTTTTTGTTCAAATTAGTACTTGAACTTGACTTCATAGTTCAAATTTGTTCAAATAAGTCATTGACTGTAAGTACTAAATTGAAGAAAGAAACTAAGTTCAAATACCTAATTGGACAAAAAAAACTTTAAGTACCAATTTAAGCATTGAAATCAAATCCTACATTAATTAAAAAATTTATATTATAACTTAATCTGCCAATTGAGTACAGTTCAATGCAGGAGTAAAAACATATTTAAAGTAGAGAGAACTAAATCTAAAATTCTGTAAAAGTACATGTGCTAACAGCATATTTTGACCAAAAAATTATACATTTTGACTCCGCCATATAAATACGCTAATTTCCCCAATGGACCAAACTCCACCGTCGAAATCTAGGGTTTTCCATTTTGGCTTCTTGCAGAGCCTCCATTGACGAGCAGCTAAATCAACAATGGGTCACTCTAACGTATGGAACTCTCACCCGAAAACCTACGGCCCTGGATCTCGCTCCTGGTAATTGTTTCCTTCCCTTTAATTCTTATTTAGTTTCGTGAAATTGCCTTTATTATTATTATTAAACCTTTTTAATTATTAATTAATCTTTGTGCAAGATGTTAATCTTTTAGCATATAAATGCGGAGAAGAATGCAAACGGAAGTTCGGTTTGTTGAAAATTTTTAGTGCCTGCATCGTACGAATTAGAATGTTAATTGTTTGCCTCTTAAGAGATTTAACAATGTGACAGTGTGAAGGAATGTGTATGAGATGGATATGGTTAGATTTTCAAAGTTTTTCCATGTATTTGGATGATTTTAACAAAAACCGAGTAGTTGGAGCTAGGGGTGTATATGAAATATTAGTGTTCGCAAGCTATTTGATTTCAACTAAAAAAACTCGAATTTGATTTGGCAATATCAAGCTGAGCTTGAGCTATTAATCAAGCCGAATTTGTAAGCTCGAGCTTGAATACAAACGAGCTTAATTGAGCTTGATCTTGAGTACAAAAGTAATAAACAAACTTGAGCTGAGTATGGGTCTCAAATTTTGGGTTGAGCTAGAGTTGCCACTATTTAGATTTGGCTCGGCTCGATTACACCCTTAGTCGGAGCAGCATATGTTTTAATGACATCGAATTTGCTTAAATTTGGAGCACCATGAATTGTTTTAGCGTAGGATGTAGAAGTATTCTGCAATGATCCATTGTAAAATTGGGTTTTGTGTCTTTGGATGATCTTTTTGGTTTACGATGACTTAGAATTTTGTTTTTCTTTGTTTTTTGTTTATATAGCCGTGTGTGCGGCAACCCCCATGCCATTATTAGGAAGTATGGGCTCATGTGTTGCAGACAGTGCTTCCGTAGCAATGCCAAGGAAATCGGATTCATTAAGGTAAATAAAACTAATATCGTTGCCAGTTACTCTTTTGATCACTTTAGTTAAGTGCATACAACATGTTCTAGGTGTTAGAATTCTTATATTACTTGTAGTGCAAAGCCAAAAAGAAGTGCTAACTTAAGTGAAGAAAGGCGCGATATTGACTTGTTTTTATGTGTGTCTATGTATGTGTGTATATAGAATAATCTTAAGTATATAACCATGATAATGAGCTTGGAAAGTGGTCCAAAATTTTCCGAACATCCAAAATATTTATTTTATTTTTTGCTAGCCAAGATGCATGATTTCCTTATAATTTAGAAGAGAACTTCAAGCAGACAGGTTATTTGTGCATCTATTGTCTTAAAAAAAATGGGGGGGTGTTCAAGGGCAACTAGGTGTGTGCCTAATTGAATGCATCTTGCCCGAAAGGGTTTAAGGCACTTTTGTTGTTTGATGTTAAGCTGCAACGGCTTAAGAACACTTCTCGTCTGCTCCGATTGTCTTAGAAAAAAGGTGTTCAATGGCAACTCGGTGTGTGCCTAATCGAATGCATCTTGCCCAAAAGGGTCTAAGGCGCTTTTGTTGTTTGATGTTAAGCCGCAATGGCTTGCTAACACTGCTCCGATGGTCAATGTTATCTTGATGTTATATGTTTTTCGGGCAAGTAATTTCTTAACTTCCTGTTGTTCCATGTTTTTTAATCTTGCAGTACCGCTGAAGAATTTATATGGTCTGAATTAGGAAGGACTTTGTTTAAGCACGAATCATTGGTGTGGAGTTTTCTAATTTATCGGTACTAGAAGACAATGTTTTGGTTTTTGGTTAATTTAGTATGAACTTGAACTGAAAATACTTTCTCCTTTCTCAATCAAGTAATCATATTGTTAACTTTCTTTGCAGTGTGATGGTCCTGTTAATTTTTTGGCATTTCATGTTATTTTATTTTGGGTTAAAATAAGCTACAAGTCCCTGTGTACTCGTCACAAATTTAAAATCTAGGCACTGTATTTTTATTTTCGAGAATCCAATACGTCTACTTTTTAGATTTGGAAATTCAGATGTACTGGAATTTTGAAATTTGAAAAGGATTAAATTCCTAAAAGTAAATATATAGGGACTAAATTTTAAATTTATGAAGAGTACAAGGATTTATGAGATATTTTAACCTTTATTCTGATGTTAGACCTGTTAATTTTGGTCCGAAATTAGAAAACTTGAGTTGATCATCTTAAATTAGATTCAATTTTGATTTGATTGTAAAAAGTCAAAAATGAATGAACAAAAATTGAAATGATTGGACTCTTAATTTTAGAAATGAAAACAATAGAATTAAATATTTAAAGGAGTTGAAATGTAGAGATGGACAGAAATCAAAAGGACATTGTATCTTATATTAATTCCAATTATTTTCTTAAAATATTTCCATTTTTTAAGCTTTGCTAGTAATAATCACAAATCCATTTTTTCTGTCTTATCTTTTTCCTAATGAATCTGAAGTTTGTTACATTTTCTTCGAAAAATTAAGAGATAAAATTTCATTAATTTATATATTTTTTAATTTAATTCTTGAATTTTTTTATCAGCATTAATTCTAAATTCTTAATTTTATTTTTGAATTTAGATTTTGATTAAGATATAATAACAGGAGATTCGAGATTATGTAATGTTATTTTATAATTTTTTGCAAAAAAAGTTGTAATTTTTTTTTCAAAAATAACCTACTATCTTATAATCTCAATGAAAAAAAAGATTCAATTAGAATAATTTAAAATTCAGACATAAATAATATTTAGTTTTTGAAGTTGAAAACTTTTCTCTTTAGCCCTCAGTTTTTTTCCACATTAATCCTTAAATTTGGTTATTTTTTCAAATTGGTCTCGAATTAGGACTATAATAAGATATGATAATGTGACATTTTAAGATTGTTTCATATTATTATTAATTTAAAAAATATATATTTCCTTATATGATATTTATTTTTTAGATTTTATTAATATTTTTTTAATTTTTAAGATGATGAACCGGCACAATCTTAAAATACTATGTCTTCACATATTAACGAAATCCAGATTCATGGATCAAATTGGGAAAGTTTTCAAGTTCCGATTTTAATATGGACAAAAAATTTCAGCGACCAAGTTGGAAAAAATTGGCAAGTTTAGGGACTAGTTACTTTATCCCTAAAATTTAGGATCGATTTTATATTTAAGCAATAGTCTAGGGACTTTAAGTAGAATTAACCTTATATATATATATTAATTTGATGTTAGATATTATTTCTTACACGTGAAGTCGGCCTAAGAAAATGTTTATAGCAGAGAAAAAAATAAGGCTCGTCGATGAAAAATAATTTTGTTCCAAAAGCTTAAATATTGCTTTTTCAGTGTATGAAATTAAATTCGCTATATTCATCTCAATTCAGATCTTTCTCTTCTTCTTTTTTATTTTTTTTTCTTTTTAATCGTAAGCTCTCCTTAAACCCTAGCTAATTTTTCATCTCAATCCATTTCTAAAATCCGTAGCTTTGTACGGTAACGGAATCGAATTTATCAAGGTGATCGATCCGGTGCTTGATCGCTTCTCTATGCAATGGTGGTCTGCAAATGCCGCAAGGTATTAGTTATTTTTTTATCAATTTTTTTGAATTTTTTTTATCATATGATGAATTTTTTATTAGTATTAGCGTTGTAGATTTAGATTTCTTCGTGGTGAATTTTTTAATTTTTATTTTTGAGAAATATGTGTTGCAATTTATGATTCATCGGTGGAGGTTTTAGATCTATAAAAAGTTTGTTATCGTCTTAAAAGAATTTAGCTGTTTTGAGATCAACGTTGTCTTAATTGTAGAGCTTATTAATTGGAAATGCGAATTTGAAAAGAACGAATCTAATAGAGATTTTAGATTTCAAGTGGAATGTTGCTTGTTATATTATGAATTTACTTCATTTTTTTAGAATATGTGTTGCGATTTGTAACTTATTGCTCAAGTTTTAGATCTATCCCAAAAATTAATCATCTTAGGACGTTTTCAGTTCTTTGTTTCTTAATTTTGACTTTATTAATTGGAAAATGTGAATTTGATTACTTAAATGAATGAATCGAACAGAGCGGGGACATTGACCTTGATATTTGGAGTGCTAGAGTGGCTTGTTATGCTGTGAATTACTAGTGTGTATTGCATAGGATAAATTTGAAATTATGTTATCTTGTTGGGGTCAAAGCTTTGCAAATATCTCATCGTGTAAACATCTATTCCTCCTTTTGGTGTTGTAGGCAACAAAGTTATATTGTTTTGTGCACAAGGTTCCAGTTTGTGGAGAATGCATCTGTTTTCCTGAGCATCAAATATGTGTGGTAAGTTTTTAACATTCAGTTTATTTGCATTCAAAACAGTATTTCCAAGCACTTTTATTGATAAAAATGGACTGGTTATGCTTCAGTGACTACAGGAAAATAATAATCCTATTTATACCTAAAAAGTTGGTGTTGGCAGTGGTTTATTGTGGCGGCCTTTGTAGAGTTAGAACTCTTGTAAAAACTATTTTAGGGTCATAGATTGATTACAACCTTTTTTCAATTATATGTCTTGGGATATGTTGGATACTGTAATAGTTTACTTTACGATAACCTTTATGTGCAATTTTCTAAATAATATGCAACATCATGGAAATTGCTTTTTTATGATGTTAGTACGCCAATTTCTGCCATGTATATATAAGCTTGACAGTGTTACAAACCATTTTTAAGTGGAGATGTTGTATAGAATGCTGTTTTGGGGATTATAATGTACTTTCCTTTCCATTTTGATCTAGATTCGTACTTACTCGGAATGGGTAATAGATGGAGAGTATAACTGGCCTCCCAAGTGTTGCAAATGCCAAGCTGTGCTTGAGGAGGGTGCTGGCTCTGAAACTACTCGGTTGGGTTGCTTACGTATGTGTTTATGCTGATTAGATACTGCCTCAGCTTTTTCTTTTTATTTTATTTGATCTGTTTACAGACTGCATGTTTGACTTTTGCCGTGTAATCTTATCATATATATTTGCTTCTTTAGATGTTATACACACAAATTGCTTGATTTCTCATATCAAAGGCTTTCCTCTGCACACTGCACCTGCTGGCTATACATGTCCTTCATGTTCTACATCTGTAAGTTTTCTAATCATCATGAATCAGCTATATCACAGTAACATCCTTCTCTTAATTATTTTTTCAAGTGATAAATTTGCACTTGTGAAATTGTTTGTAACGCTATTCTTGAACCTTGATGGATAAGAGATGGCCATGATAAAAACTAATGTGTCCTGCTGCTTCTTTTGGAGCTAGTCAGTGTAGTTAGTCGATGAAAACTCCTTTGCTGATTACCATTTTTCTGATATTTTCCTCTAACTTTATTCAATTGAAACTTTTCTATGGGCTTAGTGGAAGCAGAGTGTAGATATTAATAACTGGAACAGAATTTAAATGAGATTCTCTCCTGTGTGAGAACAATTCCTTTGATCTATTACTTAAGGTATAAGAATCTGTAGAAGTTTATTGTGGCATTCCTCAATTTGTATATTTATATGCATGGATTAGAGCAGTTATATGCAATGGTCTTGGTTAAAACTTCTGCCAGTAGTGGTTCTTTGGCTTGCCTCATTTAGCAGTGCTTTCTTGCCCAGATATGGCCTCCCAAGAATGTAAAAGATTCAGCATCTCGTCTTCATTCACTGCTGAAGGAGGCTATCATGCAGGTGAGTTCATTCTAGATTTCTGTTGTTTTAGAAATCCACTCATTCTAAATGTGAACTTTAGATATCTTTTTCTTTTTCTCAATATTTCTCTTATCAATCTTTTCTTCTGCTTTTTGTTGAGTACATCCTTTGCTTCTTTATCATATTGCCCATTGGTGCCTCGAAGTCATTCTTGCCACTTGCTAGTTGCCAGTTGTTATGCTTTTCACGATGTGGTGGTCAAGCTTGATTTTGGCCTTTCAGTGGGTGACGTGAATGTTTTGGCATTTAATTGTTACTGTGGTAAAGGTTTCCAAAATGGATGCTGTAAATTCCGCTAACAAAATTTTCCTGTCAAATGTATTGATCAGCAGAACCAACTGCTTCCAATGAAAATTAAAGTAAAATGTAGGCCATGGAAGTTTATAGCCAAACCTCTTCTTTCCCTGTCCACTAAAAGCATTGAACTATGAGATAGTTCCCGAAACCTCATTTCCAAAGTTATTTCAAAATTATAAAACTCAAAACACAGCCACCAGAATGTTGAAGATCCCCTCCTCATGTGGGGAGGCCACTCAATCTTTTGATGCTTCGAAATGCTGAACTTATAGATTACCTTCTGAAATTAACATCTAAATATTATCTTTAAGAAGTGCTCAAAAGAAAAAGTGATTTGGATTGCTTTTAGTTTTAGCATGCTCTGTCTCAGATCTGTTTTGTATTCTTTAGGTTGAAATGAATATAATTCTGAGTTGATCAACTTCCATATCTGCTTAAGTATGTTTTAAATGACTTAAGTTGCTAATGTGTAGACTGGCATGGAGAAGAATTTGTTCGGGAACCATCCTCCACCTGCATTTGCTTCAGATCCTCTGGTAAACGTGAACTCTACTGGACGAAGGGATCGTGATGGGAATTCATTGTCCTCTGTGGCAATAGATGAAGGATACTCAACTGTTGCAGGACCTTCTAAACTTCCGGTGACTGAAATAACGGAGATAGATGGTCCTAGTTCAGCTGAGAATTATATTAAAGCTTCTAGTCCTGTTGCTGTAAGTTTTATTCTTGTTAGTTGTTGGTTTCCCTGCTTGTATGTGTTATTTTCCGAATGTTAAATTTTTGTTTCCTTGGATGTTTTGTTCTATGTTGCTACGTAACCCAGCCTGTGGCTACAACTCGTAAGAGTACAGTCCATGCTGATCGACAAAATTCAGAAATCTCATATTATGCAGATGATGAAGACGGAAATCGTAAAAAGTATTCTAGGAGGGGTAAGTTAAAAAAGCCTTTGTTCATGAAGCCGTTCTGCTCTGTAATTGACTGGAATTTTCATTTTTCTCTGGCTATGACCTACTATTTTCATTTCAGATCTTTTTGGATAACTCGGATATATCATGATCTATTATATTCTCCGATCTCAAATTCATGATTTGTTTTATCGTTTGTATAATTTGTTGTTGTAGGTCCACTTCGTCATAAGTTTCTCAGAGCATTGATTCCTTTCTGGTCAAGTGCATTACCAACTCTACCGGTGACTGCACCTCCGCGTAAAGATGCATCCAATGCGGATGATGTCCCTGAAGGTCGGTTGAAGCATCAAAGGTCATCACGGATGGATCCACGAAAAATCCTACTTTTCATGGCAATCATGTAAGTCAGCACTTATACATACATATATACATATATATATAGATATGGATAACTGCCAATGCTAACCACTAGCTTACATATGCATGCACTTGCCTGTTTCTGATTGTTATGCATATATATTTGTGCTTATGACAAACCAACTAATACGGAAAGGTCGAAATAAGGGAGAAAAGATCTTTAGAAATATATGTAAGTATATTCGGTATTCAAATCTTTTGCTTGGTACAAGATTGGTTTTTTCTGCAATTGCTTTCCCTGTATGTCACGAATTTGGGTTTTATGTGTTCTTTTACCTGACTGCTAACTCATATCATTTTGCTCGTCCTATCTTGTATCAAGAATCATAGACTTAGGATGTCTTTATACTGCTTATATCGGTTAATATATCTGTATGTCACGAATTTGGGTTTTATCCGTTCTTTTACCTGACTGCTAACTCTAATCATTTTGCTCATGCCATCTCGTATCAAGAATCATAGACTGCGGATGTCTTTGTACTGATTATATCGGTTAATATACCTATATGTCACGAATCTTGGTTTTATGTTTCTTTTACCTGACTGCTAACTCATATCATTTTGCTCGTCCTGTTTCGTATTAAGAATCATAGACTGCAGATGTCTTTGTACTGCATATATCTGTTATCCAAAAACTGAACCGTCTATTGTGTTATGCAGGGCTTGCATGGCGACCATGGGTATTCTGTATTACAGAATTGCGCAAAGAGCTCTGGGCGAGGGACTCATTGATGATGAGCCGATAGTAACTAATTAAAGTTTCAACTGCTATAAAACCTGCCTTGTCTGCTCTGACCTTAGCTTCGACAGCAGCGGTTGGGCAGATGAATTCCGAGGTACTTACTATCCGTCAGTCCCCTCTTTTTAAAATATTTCCTATTTGGTGTTAATACAAAGAAAAATTGTCAATTCAATGAAGTTAAAAATGAATGTTTACATAGCTTTTCTTGGCCCTTTTTTGAGCTTTTTCTTCTTCTATGTTTTGTTGGTATTGGAGTTTAAATGAATGACGTTGTAAAGAGGTACCTAAATGCTTTTTACAATATTCAAGGATTTTTTTTTTTTGCTTCAAATTATTTTAAAAGCCAACACAAAATTCTTATATGATGTTAATATATAATAGGGGTATAATGAATATGATATGATACTTGTTAATAGTTCTAATATATTTAATTATTTATATTTTTACTAGCGTAAATTACATTAGTAGTCATTCAATTATATATAATATTATTAGGTTACTCAATATTTTTAGATTTTTGGGTGTTTGATAGTCGGCTAGTGACAAAAAAGGACAATTCAATGGATGGATAATTATTTTGTAATTTTTTATAGTTGGGTGACCAGAAAATTACTAGGTGATATTTTGTAACTTTCTATAATTGAGATTGAAAATGAAAAAAAGCTATAGTTGGTTGATCAGTTTAGTTTACCTTTTAAGCTATCGACGAAGTTATATCGGCCGTTCATCGGGGTTCAAACTCAGTTGAGAAGTAATTAAAAAATTGTGTTTTTTATAAAGTTATACTATCTTTATATGAAGTTAAAGAAACTCGCACGGGATGAGATTTTCTAACGAGTATGCCAAAATTTAGCCCTATATATTTTCATGCAATTGAGATTGAAATTGTCAATTTGGACACTCATGGACTTGTATCTTTTTCCAATTTAATTAGAAACTTTTTACCAACTGTTTATGTATCTTTTAATATTTAATGCGCAAACGATTAACTTCACAAATGTGAAATTTAATAATGATATTATACTGTTATTATTTTAAGATATGAACTAAGCATATCGTAACAAATGAAAGTCAAAATTAAGTTTTTTTCTGCTATCTTCTTTAATGCAAGACTGATTTTGATTATTATGAATATAAGCTAAATTTAATTTAATTATAAAAAATACAATTTGAACTACTAAACAAGTAACTCAAATTTGCTAGCAAACCTAAGTGAAATGAACTTTAAACCACCTAATCATAAAAATAATCTATTCAGATGACTCGATTAAAGAAATGATAAAATATATAAGCCAATTGACCTGATTCATTGGTCTGCTGACCTAACCGGTTTGCTACTCTGACTGTAGAATTGATCCGAATTAAACTTTATTAAAATTTCCAAAAGGTAAAACATAGTAATTTGTTTAGCCGGTTCAATATCATTCTCTGGACGGATAACCTGCTGATTCTCGATCCAGCTGGTCCGATTCAAATTTCCTTGCTTGACTTATCCAATTGCTACAATTAATATATATTCCTTTTTTTTCTTTAATCTGCATCAACATTACCTCATAAAAGAAGCCTTTTTTTCTTCTTCTCATTTTGGAGTTAAAAAGTAGGAAAAGAAATACAGTAAAAAGAACCCAAATGAAATACACAGAATTGCCATTTAAATTATGGAGCAAAACCCAAAAAAAAGCTTCCGAGGATTTAGAATCTGTAAAGAAAAAAAAAAGCTACAGTCAGATCCTTAAGATCTGCCCCTGATCTCAACCTTTTCGGCATGAATACGGTACAAATAGTTGACTTCTATTCTGGATTTTTTTTTTCTCCGATACATTTTTTCTTTTCGAAATAACATCCATGCTCGAAAAATCTAACTAAAGGCATAACAAGAACCATATCAAACCTGAATGATCTGAACTCCGTGAAAATATTGGAGTTTTTCCTTCTTCATGCACGATCGTTGCTTACATGGTTTGGAACTTCTCCTTGACTATCCAGAGGCATGTATTGTGCCATTATAGCTCTGATTTCGGAATCCATGTATGACTGCATATGTAATAAATCAAGTGAATATTAGGGAGAAAGGCCCATATATACTTGAAATACAAATAATACATATAATATAGAAGAAAATCCAAACGGATAGTTCAAGTTTGGCTCGCCGTAAAACCCTCAAGTCCAGGCACTTTGATTGAAACCCATGTATGCTTAAAATATAAATAATATATATACACACACATAATATAGAAGGAAATTCGAATCGATAGTTCAGGTTTGGCTTGCCGATCAAAACCGTCAAGACCAGGCATTTCGATAGAAACCCAAGACTTCAGTAAGAAAAGTAGCTTTCTTAACCAACCAATATGCAGTCCAAACTTCATATTGCAGCCTTATCTTATAATGTAATGCAACAACTTACCCTTAATCGATATTTGTAAACAAGATAAGCACCACCACCAGCCATTGCCAAGCCGATCAAAATGACCCACATAGCAGCCCATGCTGATCGTACTTCAGTACCGCTCTTACCTGAGATAGAACATGGAATCGATATAAAAACATTAATCATAAGTCATATATTCTGAAGAAAATATGTTGTAGCAAATTGAAGATCCTCCAACTCACTTATGCAGGTATCATGGTCCCTGATATACAAAAGATCTCCATTGCAAGTGCACTCGTAGCTTCCCCAAGTATTTTTGCAGCTACATTCAGGGCACTGGCAGGCTCTCTTCTCCTTGCATTCATCAATATCTGCATGATGGATAAGGCAGAAACATATAATTTAATATAACATTCCTATAATACTTGGTTGAAAATGTTGGATACGACTCATTATGAGTATGCATTCTCATACGCATATCCAGAAATGTAGGATCCTTAAAGGGTCATATCCCCAAACTCATATTGAAAAATGTGCAAGGGAAGTGCTGGGTATGGATACTTCAAGAAAAATGAAAAGTCCAAACAACATAGGAACATTCAACAAACTCAAGTTTCATGCAAGTTTCTTCATTTTAAGAAAGAAGTGGAGTCAATATGTCCCGTAGCGGATAGATCCCAATTCAATCTAGTTTGAGATCCTAATCACAGCATGAAACATACATGTGTGTTTGTGTGTATCCATTCATTCAAAACTCACCTTCACAACTTTTGACACCGTCACCTTTAAACCCTGGAGGACACTGGCATTTAACATCTCCGTTATCCTGTTCAGAGCATTGATCAGAACATAAACTTACTTTCACAAGGAAGAATAAACAAAAAATGGAGGAGCTTGTAAAAAATAAAGATAGCAGCTTACCAAACAAGCAGAGTATGCACGCCCATTCCGTGACTCATGCCAACAACCTCCATTATTGATCTTGCACCTTCCAGGCCCACCAGCTGAATGGCAAGAGTAATAGAATGAGTGAACATACAAATCTATGTTAGACATATTCAAAATTTTTCAAGATGTAAATGTATTTTGAGAGTCCTTGGATGATCATATCCCAATATGGATGTTTCGATATATATCGGACAGGGTTACAAAGTCCTTTCTCAAGAAGAAAGTTTTAGTGCCCTTATCACACATATGCAAAACATAATAGTCAATGAGCGGCTTCAAATCAAGACATAAGTCAAAAAAACAAATCAAACTTTTCTCACAAATCAAACTTTTCTAAGTTTTTCTATATATTTGGATGGTCCTTAGACGGCCATAGCCCTATACCCATGTCCAAATATGTGTCGGACACGGATGTTAGATAGGCTACATGAATCCTATAATGCCATGCATCCTATTACGCCCATATCATAAGACATGAATCACAAATGAACATTAAATCTGTAACTTCATATTTTAAACATTAACTTTGAAGAAAACACTTAATCCGTGCAAATAAAATCTTGATTCTCACGTTCACAGTGACTGTATCCATCTCCTTTGAATTGCATGCCATCAACCAAGGGACATTCACAAACTCTTCCTCGAAATGTATCCTAAGAAGCAAATCAATATATTCAAATAAGCTCATGGAGTAGAGAACCTCCATCAAATATGTTTTGATTCATACCCTGCAGGCTGTGAGATTTGCTGCTTTATCTTGCCAACAACCACCATTATTTTCCAAGCATTCATTTGTCTCCACATCTGCGAAAAAAGTAACCGCTATCACTAGTGTTTCAAATAACAACTGGACGGTAAGTTGAAACACTACACTGGATTTCTAAAAGCCTAGCTCTGGCCTATGTTACTTAGTGTGAGAGTCGGATAAGGCCATATGCTAACATGGATATGTACAAGTTGTTCTTAGCTTTTCCTGTATTCAGAATGTCTTTGGAGGGTCATATCCCCATACTCGTATATGAAAACGTGTCAGACATGGGTACTCAAGAGAGGTAAAGAGTCAGCACCCCTAAGTGGAACCAGACTAAAATACTTCTCTTGCAAGAAAAATAAAACACGACAAACTCACCACCACTCAAACAAACAGCTGGTTCAGTAGTCTCCTCGAAGCCGGCACATATGGCCTTCAAAACAGCACCTTTGGCCAGCTTTCCTGCATGCAGATATGTTAAGACACGGAAACCACCCTAAATTTTATCTGGGAAATACAGGGATAAATATAAACCTCGATATTGGCGATTGTTGACAACAAGTGTAGGCAATATGGTAACATCTCCTCTAGATCCTTTCCCCACCTATGAAAATGTTTCTATTAAATAGCTTCAAAAAGGTCAAAGAAGACAACGAATTGGAAAAAGAGTAGTAAAACATAAAATATCTAAGTCTGAGAGGATTACTTGAGCATCTTGTTCTTCTTTCAGAACAGGATTCTCCATATCAGCATCTGGATCTCCCATACACTTTTCAATCCTTTTAGCATCAAGCCCTGAATGGATGACAAAAGAATATCATCAATTTATTACTAGTTTCCAGCAAGATTTTGATAGTTGACTGTGCCATGAATATTAACAGAAATTTTAAGATAAACCAAGGATTCTTCCAATTAACTATTTACCAAGAGATTTGATAACACCATCTGCACATTCCTTGTTATATTTTTTCTCCTTCATGGGGCATCTTATTTGAAAATCAGTCACATAATCCCACCACACCCAGGGCCTATTGGTCTCATTTGCCACTTTGAAAACGCAAAGCTGCCTTAAGTTCTCAATAACTACATCTTTCCCTTCATAACCTGAGCTAAAATCTTGTTCAGGATCCGGGGCACAGTATCTTCCGTGGTTGATGCATTGAGATTTGCACTGTCGGCTTAGGGTGAAAGCTTGAGGGCAGTACCAAGTTATATAATGGGGTGTGAACTGCGTATAGCCACCTTTTTCGAGTATCTGAGCAGCACCCTTGAAATCCTTCACAAATGCCATCAGCATATCACATTTAACTCCACATTCATCATTGCTGTTGGTCCATAACTCGTACTCGACACGATCATCAGGGTGTGGAACAGCCTCTCGCCAATCGAGATTAACATTGACCATATCCCCACCACTGATAGCTTTCTTTAGAGTTTCACCAAAAGTTTTCTCGATAAGGGCAGATGGAATTGTTATATTTTCAATGTATTTGGCAGATGAACTGTCCTCTTCAGGATTGTCCATGGTTATTAATGCTTCTTCAATATCATCCGCAACAAGCACTGCAGAAGCACCTGCTTGCTGTACATTCCAAACCTTTAAAGCAAAGAAGCAATCTGGAAAAATAATAAGAAAAAAGGCGCTAAATGCAGTTTCTGCAAATATATTTATCAAAAACTAAAGAAAAATTACATCTAAGACCATAACTCAATCAAGGACAATAAGCAAATTTTACAACCTTAGCAGCAACTGGCGTCCGTATATAGGCAACACTTCAGATTTTTCTCATCTCTTTAACAGTGTAATCACATTATAGTAATGTAACTGAATTATCTAATCCGGAAGTAACTATAAGCCATTACTACCTACTGCTTAGATCAACCAGCATTTTGAACCTCATTTTTATCACCATACATCTGTTTGAGAACCAAACAAACTCAAATCATACACTCTAAATCTATGTTCACTCGGACTCGGGTATGAGTTTCAAATATAGGCACATGTTTGACACGGATATGTTTGTTTTTGTTTTACATGTATCTGGAGGATCTTTCACAAGTCGTGTGTCCCCATATGCATGTTCGAATATTGAGTCTAAAACGGGTACTTCAAACGGATATCTAGAGGATCATTAACAGCGTAATCGCATTGTAGTAATGTAACTGAATTATCTAATCTGGAAGTAACTATAAACCATTACTACGAAATGCTTAGATCACCATTATGTTGAAACTCATTTTTATTATCATACATCTGTTTAAGAACCAACCAAACTCAAAGCATACACTCTAAACTTATGTCCACTTGGACTCGGGTATGAGTTTCAAATACAGGTATGTGTTTGACACGGATATATTCAAATTTTTTTCATGTACCTAGAAGGATCTTTGAAAAATCATATCACCGTACACATGTTCGGATATTGAGTCTAAAACTGGTACTTAAAGCAAAACCAAGAATCAGAGAAACTTAGCTCTACTTTTGTAGACACCTCTTAAGGCTATATCCCTATGAGAGGGAAATGAAGCTAAAAAAATGGACCTAATTTCAGAAAACAACTAGTAAGAGAAAAAGACGTCCGTCCAAACAACTTAAAGCAAAGCCGAAAACAAGTAAATTAATAAATAAATGAATGAATAAATATATAAATAATGATAATGAAATCAATGGAAACTGATAAACCTAAATTTATTTAAATGAATAAGAGTTAAAAAATAATTAACATAAATCCAAGTAGATGAAAAAACCAAATCAATTAACCCTCAAATCCCAAACTAACAAATAAATTATTGCCCCATAAATAAACCAAATCCAGCAAATTGAACTTTAAACCTAATATTAAAAATTCCCCAATTTGGAATTACTCAAATTAGATAAAACAACACAAAAATTCCTCATCGGTCAACCCTACAACAAACAAATTATAGCTCAAATAAACAAAATCACAGATTACTTTTTCTTATAAGGCGAAAAAATTGAAGAAAAAAAAGGGTACCTCCACGATCGACCAAAACAAAGGTAGGAAGAGAACCAGGCTTGGATTTAAACGAAATCCCAAAGTCATCAAAGCTTTTACAAGCTTTCTGGTTTTCTTTAGGGTAAACCACAACACCAGCCATGCTTCCACCATATTGAGGTATCCCAAAGTTCCCAATCGCACTATCATGGGTTCCTTTAATCTTCTCCGGCGATGTTACCGTCAAGCTGTTCTTTTCCACCACGAATCTCGCGTAACAATTGCTTATCAAAGATAATAACATAAACCCTTGAAGAAGATGATGCTGGAGTGTTCGTAGCTCCATATCTTTACTTTGGGTTTTTTTGTTTTTGGATTTGGATTGGATCAGTTTTAAGGACGATACTGGTGAAGAAGATGAAGATCGTGTATGAAAAACATGTAAAATTAAATGGGTTTTTTAAAAATAAAAATAGTGAAAATGGCCATTAAATATTAAATCAAAAGTCGAAATCTTTGATCTTTTAAACAAACATTTTTATGTTTTAAATGATTTTAGAACACAGCTTGTGAAATTTTGACACGCTACGAATAAAAAATCTTAGTCATTCATAGACGTAGCTCGTTGTAAATTGCACTAGAGGCTCCTAAACTATGACTTATTTTAAATTGGTCGTTAAATTTTAAAATATTTTAATTACATCCTTAAACTTTTAAGATTATGTTAATTAAGTCCTTATGATACTAAAACCATTAAGTTCGTTGTTAAGTAACATACCAGATCCTATGTGACATAATTTAAATTTTAAAAAGTAAAGTGTCATTTTACTTAATAGTGAATTTAACAAGTTTAGTAATGAAAGGACTTAATTGACATAACCTTGAAAATTTGGAGATGTAATTAAAATATTTTAAAATTTGAAACCTATTGAAAATGAGAATCATAGTTTGGGGATCTTTGATGCAATTGACTCTCGTTGTAATTAAGTGCTTATGGGTTGGGTCTAGAGGTGTTTATCTTTGAGCGACCCGTAAGTTGGTTTGGTTCAAAAGACATCGACCTTCTTTTCTCTCTATCCAAGACAATAGATGTTTTCAATTAGCTCGAGTTTTTGGGATAATTTATATGAATTATTGTTGAGGTTTCTTGCAGCCAATTTGTACTTGTGCCTCATTTAATATATGGGTTCAAACATCATCCATTATGAAATCTTTAATTCTTTTGGTATAATGACTTATTTAGTTATCCAATTTTACAAAATGACTTCAACCTTTTATTTAATTTTTTGTCTTTTTTAACCTTTAAACTTGCACTTAATATCAAATTACCCAAAACTAAATGGAAAGTTAACGAAAACCTGGCATCCACATAAGTGTCACATCAATAATTAATTATTTTTTAATTAAAAAATAAAAACCCACTATTAAAAATTAATATAAATATAAAAAAACAAATATTAAATTTAATTAATTTGGATTTTTTAGGTGATACGATCCGGTTTTATCCAAAGAAATAAATAAAATCTAACAATTGCTCATAGATTTAGAATGAAGATTATTTAAAAAAAAACTGGTGGTCTAGTTGATTGGTTTCTCATCCAAAGATTAATTATTTGGATGCAAATATCGGCTATAATACAGATACATTTAATTTTGTATATAAAATATCATATATTTATTAATTTAAATTTAAAATTAACCCTCAAATTATACCATATTTTTCTTTAGAAACCTATTTTTATTTTCAGCATCTTAAAAACAATTCCCTCTCATTTTATCCTTAAAATACAATACCAACCAATAAAAAACAGACGAAATTGAATAATTTATCTGCCTACTTTTGACCCTAAAAAAAACACTTTTGAGACCAATTTTGTAATCAAGCATTCTAGTTACTCTAGAACAATTAAGAAATGGCAAACTGCCTGGTAGTCCCCTCTATTATAAAGATTGGATCAAATTAATTCTTCTGATATTAAATGAATCAATTTAACCCCTATACAATTAAAAAGAATCAAATAAGGTGAAATTTCAACAAAGTTACGTCTTTGACAAGGTTAATATTTTGAAATTTTTAGGGGTTTTGCAAATAAAATCCTTTGTTTAGAGTTGAACTAGAAACGAATAAAAATTAATTTTTCATGTAATTTTTCAAACACTAAATGTTAACTTTATTACAATTTGACATTATTTGATTCTTTTTAATAATTCAAGACAAAATCAATCTATTTAATAATAAATGGACTAATTTGATTCAGTTCATATAACAGAGGGACTTAGCATAGACTTTAAACATTAAGAAATTCTATAGAACAAGAAGGGAACATTTTTAACATACCAAAGGGCAATAAACAAAATTTGCCACTTTTAAGCATACTAGAATTGGGTCATTACACCCTCCAAAAACCAGTCCCTGAACTAATAATGTCACTAAACAAACGCAATAGAACAAACAACAATAATTTAAAACAGATAAATTATTAACATTAAATTAGTACGTGCAAGATTAGTCAACCTCCATACCAGAAATGCCTTCCTCTAGAATCTTTTGAAGTTCCTTCACTCTTTGCCGTGTTAATGCAATGCAGTCCTGCATCCACGGGAAAGTTATTTTCATATCAAGCTTTTGGTCCATTAGTTCAGCACAAGTTTAAGGGTTAATATAATTTTTAGCTCCCGAACTTTGCAATTAGGTTTGGCCCATGTTAGTTTTGGAACTTGGCAACTTTTTCCATTTTGGTCATTGCAAGTTGATTTTCATTGAAGTGTGATAATGAGACACTCGGATATTGTATGAAGAAGTGGCACAATCTTAGAGTGTTATGCTCGGACCTTAATGGAACCCAAGACTAATGTGGATAAAAAAAAGTGTAGATACTAAAGTGGACTTAATTGCAAAGTTGAGGGGTAAAAATTACATTACCCATAATTTTAACAATATAATTTCAAGGGTTAATGTAATTTTTAGTTCCAGAACTTGGCAACTAAGTTGACTTTGGTATTTTAATTTTTTTTTGTCCACTTAGTCCTAGAACTTGCAACTTTTATCAATTTGGTCCTTCAACTTGAATTTCGTTAAAAGTGTGATGACATGGTGCTCTGAGATTGTGCCACATAATCACCTAAAATATATATAATTGGGAAAAGCTGACATGGTACAATATTAGAGTGTCAAGTCATCACACCTTAATAGAATCAAAGTTCAATGACTAAATTAGGAAAAGCTACCGAGTTATGAGACTAATAAAAAAAAGTTAAGAGTACCAAGTTGGACCTAGTTGTCAAGTTTTAGTGACAAAAATTATATTAACCCTAATTTTACAACAATTTGTATGGCAAACACATCATAAAAAAAAAAGCCTTCAAAGCACCAAAAAGTTCGAACTTAGAACATGAAAACCTATATTTCTATAAACTATTTCCCTTTGGACAAGAAAATGACCTTCGGGCATAATCTTGGAGTCAAGGTGGCTTCTAAAGTTAACGGTGAAAAATACACCATGATAAGAGCACTAAAATGTAAAGCATCATAAGAAAAATAAAATAAAGTTTGAACTTTGAACATGACAACCTATATTTCTATAAACTATTTAACTTTGGACAAGAACATGACCTTCAGGCCTAATCTTGGAGTCAAGGTGGCTTCAAAAGTTAACGGGGAAAAATACACCATGATGAGAGCACTAAAATGTATTATGCTGCTAAAGCATCATTAAAACCTAAAAAGGGACATCAAGATTCAACTGACCTGGATAGCTGATGTATATGCTAGAACTGTTCCACCTGGTTTATGAAGCGAGACGAGTTGACTAGATGAATCTAAAACCACGGTTACAATTGTGTCCATAATAGATTCTTCCTCGGCAGTAGGATCTGCCAAAATGTAGTTCTTGTGAAGTACACATGTCAATGAAAACGGAACACTGCTCAGATTAATTTTTCTTTTCTCCTTATTGACTGGTTCCCTGTCAGATAGTCCTTGTTCCTCTGATAAAACGATCTTTCCATCATCGTTGAGAGATACCACTGGGATTTCCACTGGAATTTTTTTTCGTAAAATAAAAACAGTTAGATTAGACACTCCAAACAAAATCTATTAAATCAATAGTGTAGCTGCAGAGGGAATATCAAGACCAGATAATATAAAGAGGCTTTGCATGGGACAGCAAGCTACGCAAAATTAAAAGGTAAATAGATTACAGCCATAACATATGGTTGACCTTGCTTTGTATCTTATATCATGAAAGTATAAATTGCGGATATTTTGCAACAGGGTTTACCATTGAAGTATGCCCTATAACCAATAAGCTTGGTCAAGATTTATACTACGAATGATGCATACTAATCACTCATCTAATATGAGATTTAGTAATTTTTTGGTTTACCCAAGGAAAAGCTTTAATCATGGATTAGATGAAACCATGTCCCTAAAGCAAATTCTGATCATTGTATTGCCAAGATAGAGCAGTGATGATTTTTGCTGGTACATGAAAATGCGTTTCCTATGTTAAAACTAAAGGAAGTAATTCATGCAAAAACCCCAAGATCATCACTTAAAAGAAGCATGAAAATCAGAATGTCAACCCTGAAATAAAATCAATTTGTATGTTAATGCATCAAGTGGATATAGCTTTTAGTGGTTTATCATAAATTTCTTAAAGATAACAAAGGAAAAGGAGCATTATGTTCCAAGTGTATTTTGTCAACCTATTATGACTCACTCTTGATAAATAAATGAAATGCTACTTTTAATTTAATTTACACCGAAGGAATCCCTCAAGCAGTCATACATTTTTCTCTTAAAAAGAACAAAGCAATTTTACCATCACAAATTTTCTTTTCCCTCTCATTGTCAATCTTCTTTCTCATGGATGAGGTTGGTTGTTTTTGGCAAGTATTATCATATTTAGTGGCATGGTGAATTGAGGTTATAATGTTTGATGAAAATGAGAGAAACACTTACAATGAGAAAAGGCAGCAACAGCTGAGAGTAATGCAGTGTCAAAAAGAGCACCATCAGCATCCAAACAGTATATGTCCTGAAAAAACAGAATACTATGTTACTTCCATATTCAAGGAGATCAAAGGCACTATGGTATTACTTGAATTTCCATATCAACTTGCATGAACACTAGATGGCTTATGTTCGAACTCTTACACAATTTGAAAGTCCTAAGACAGATAATTAAGACATTTCAAAACCACAATCACGTACCAAATATGCCATCCAAGCAGCTTTTCCACTAACCAAGGACAGTTCCTTCAAATTGATCATGCCAGAGCTGTAATTACACATGACAAGTTGTTTGAGAACCTAACAGAAAGAAAAGGATTCAAAGTGGAACATTTTTGAAACAGAACATTTATAAGTGTAAAGAGATTCAAAAGAAACGAAACCACCAACAAATTTAGATAGAAAAACTGAGCAGTGTGCTTCAGCAAGTAGTAAGAAGCAAGAGGGAGAACTCAAAGTTTCAATATCAAGGCTAAAATATCCAGTTAACCACATCAATAATCATAAGTAAATACAGAGGCGAAAAGGAAGATAATGATTGAATCCACACAAAGATGAGATAACAAATTGCAGGCTTTGCATTCTAAAGAATTACAGCACAGATAAACATCACACGTCACAACTACAAGTAAATTAACAGGCTTAATAGGGTGCATCTCAGCATCAATAAACAATCAAGGATCTAAATTGGCATGCCTTAAAATAGTGTCTGACAATTGCTTTGCCACGACTGGTGCTCCCTCAGCCGGTCTGCCAGGCCTAACAATTGGAGAACAAATTGGAGGCATGTGGAAATCAATCGCTGAAAAAGAAAAAGAAATTATGATAAAATACGAGAGATAAGAGATACGTTTTAAGAAGAGAAAGAGAAACAGGAAAGCATGCAGCTAATGGCAGCAAACCTATACAACCCTCATCCGGTGTTTCCAATGAAGGGGTCATGACCTCCATTTTGATAGCAGCCAACATAGTCTATGCCATGCAAGGAATCAATTATTAAACTCCAAGCTTAATTGCTTGCCAAAGCAAAGCAGTATATGTATTAAGAGAAAGTGACAAACTTACAGTTGAACCAATTTTTGCAAGTGCTGAACCATTAGCAGATGCAACAGCCCCTGGGTATTAAAGGAATCAGATCCAAGTATGGAGAAATATTATGTCACATAAAAGTTTCAGAGTTATATCTTTTTTCTTTTACTAACCAAGGGCAATGGTAGTTTCTCTTGCTCTTCCAAGCGGACGAGCATCAGGACGTATAGACTCTAAAAGATGTTTCTTGTAGAAACGAAGGGGAAAGAGGCGTCTGAAAGCATCTACCTCAACTTCAGTTGACAAGTCACCGCTCGCATTTGGTAATCCCATCGTCAATCTATTTTCTTTTGATCGAAAAAAGGGGGAAAAAACACATTTATACCCATCCATTATCAGAAATTATATTTCATTCATTTTAAAATGTTGTTTTGAAGGTAATAGTACCATGGAAGACCTTGTACTAAAAGTGGATTGCTTTTTGCCTCTTCTACTCAAAAAATAAGCAAATTAGTCCTTGTACTTTAAATCAAAGAGCAAATTGCTCCTTGTGTTAAAATTTTCATTCATTTCTACTATTAAAGAATAGTTTCTATACATCAAAATAAGGTACATGTAGAGCGTCAAATATAATTGTCCGGTTATTCTGTCAGCCACTTTAGATCAGCCACTTTAGATAAAAGAATTTGACTGAAAGGCCTAGTTTGCTCTTTGATTTAATGTAGAGGGGCAAAAGGGTTTCCATGCTGCTTTTTCCATTAAATATGTGTTTTAGTTGTACAAACAGCATCAATATTTTATAAATTTTAGCAGAACTTTCTACATAAACAATTCTAATTCATCAATAAATCAGCATAATCGGAAAATTTTCAATACTCAGAATTAATATTTGAAACACAAGCTCATGCAATGATAATGAAAACAATAAACAAATTAGAAACGAGAAATAACCCACCATACAAAGATAGGGAAAAATGATGAAAACACCCAATAAAAAGCCAAAGAAAAATGGGACTTTAAATTGGTGAAGAGGAGCTAATAAACAATCTCAATCATGGGACAAAAAGGGTCGTTTTCTTTGTGTTTATTGTCTAACTGATTCTCAAAAAAAAAAAAAAAAGATGAATGAAACACTCTAAAACTTGAAACGAAACGAGAAAAAAAACTATAAAAAGTAATATAAAATTATTATATATGAGAATAAAAGAAAGCCATTTCCGGTGTACCTTAGCAAATCGATGGCAGACAACGACGGCTAAACGTTTAACAGAGAAGAGCGGAAGTGACAAAAAGAAGATAGCGAGGGCTCAGCATTCATTAAGAAGCTTTTTTTTTTTTACTCCTTTTCATATATTTAAACAGTGCAATGGGGGTAATCGGTAATTAAAGTCATCTGAAGCAAACTAAATGGGTTAATGTCTTTTTTAGCCCCCACAATTTCACTTAATGTGTAAGTTAGTACCTGTAGAAAAATCCAATTTAGTAATCAGTACCATACGTTTCTGGTCTTCTACCTGTACCAAGTTGTTTAGGTTTCGTTCCGATCAAGATTTCAGTATGCTTCAGATGTTCCAATGTTTGTTGGTCCATTCTAGCTAATACTACTAGCCTATAAAGGTTGGTACAAAATTTTGATATTTTAAACTTATTTTTTAATTTTTTATTTTAAATATTTTAATATTTTGTAATTACATTTAAAATTAAAATAAAGTGAAGCTATTGGACCAATTAATAAATTTAGAACTTATTTTTACAGATAAATATATTTAAATAGATGTAATTGAGATATATAACTTACTGAAAAATTAGTATTAGACTATATATACATGAAAAGTATTTTAAAATGTTGTTAAATTCGAAACAGTACAATGAAACTAATACCATAACAAAAAAAGGCGTGCTCACTAATACAATACTGACAACCATGGATTGTGTCCAAAACCTTAACCCACTTAACTTAAACGATGATTTAACGATAATGAATAAATAGATAACACGTCATCGTATTTGATTTTGAATTTTGTATATAATTTTTAATTCGTTGATTATATTTTTACCACTTAATTAAATTTAAATTTATTTCAAAATTTTGTTGTTCCTTTGAAAATTGAAATAAGAAAAATAAAATAAAATATTTTAAAATGTAACTAGCCCGTAAAAATTATAGGTAAATTTCAAAATCAATCAAAAGAAGTTACATTGTATCTATTTATTCATTGGTGTCAAGTGAGCGTGTGAATTAAATAGTGTTAAAATTTTGGATTGTATGGATACACGACAACATAGTGTATCAAATTGGACATATTATTTGTACAAGTACTATGTTACACATTAGGTAAAAGTCTAGGGGTCAACTGAAAATAAAATATGCATTTTTTTTGGATAGAAGGAATCTAGGGCTTGAGTTCAACTACTCCTGATCATGGGTCGGGTCATACATCTCGATTTGAATGTCTACCCGAAAAGTGGGAGGGTTTAAGCAAATAGGCCCAAAAATAAGCTTGGAAAAAAAAGAGTCTCATTTTCTAAATAGATCGGGCCTTGGGTAGGCTTTTTTGGGCCGGGGTTGACTCAAATTTGAAAAAGAAAATCTGCTACTTTTTTATGCTGCTTTGTCACTGTTTTTGTGCCGTTTCGCTATTATATTGTTATTATTTTATTGTTATTGTTTTGATATTGCATAACTTTTATTTTATTGTTAATTTTATTACTATTTTAGAAGTATCTGCATGCTAAGTTACACTTATTTTAGTGTTATTTAAGTATAAATAAATTTTTAATTTATTTTCAATGTTGGGAAACATTTATTTTAATATTTTGAGTGTATTTGATGTATTATATTTTTTAAATTTGTATTTATATAAAAACAATAATATAATTTTTTTTTGATACGAGCGGGCTGGACTTAGGTTTTAACATTTTTATCTAGGCCGAACTTGGACAAAATTTTAAGTACACTTTTCGGGCTGAACTGGTCCTGGTCCTAAAATTCTATCGAGGCCCGATCCAGCCCATAATCACCTCTAAGTTCGACTCCAAACTTGAGCTTCAACGATATATATTTACTATATATTATAAAATATAAATATATTTTAAAAAATTTAAAAAATATGAAATTAAATTGATTTTTTAACCAGGTTTAAAAATTAAAAAATTATAACTAATAAAACTAACGGGTAAGAGGGATCTTATAACTAGAGATCTGTCCAAATCATTCAAATTGAGACACATCAAACTAAATTAGTTGGGTTTGTCTGTTTAAACCAACATAAGCTCTCTTTCCGTGAACATAAGTTTCGGTTGAAAAAAGAAGGAAAAATTAAGGTTAATATTATATACAATAATGAAATTGTAAATTAATAATATGTAAAATATAGTAAAAAATAAAAATTCAGTTAGACTATTGAACCATTCGAAATAGGTATTATAATACTCGAATTTGATTTGATTAATAATTCGAATTGCTTAAACTTGAATTTATAATTATTGATTGAATTTTTGCTCAAATAACCTACAAGAAGTTTTAGCACTGTGTACTCATAACATGTAATCTGCTTTTGTAGGTAGCCTACTGAAGAAATTCTGGGGTGCATTTAGCATATCTTTTCCTAAAAATGGAGGCCTCGTTACATAAAATCCTCCAAAAATAAGAAAAACTTTAAGACTAATTAAATAATATAACATGAAGGATCCGACAAGACAACAAACAAGGAACGTCACCGTAATTCTTGGGTCACGCCAGTTTAGCAGCGAGTGAAACCTCTCAACCTGTGTTGCAATATCACTGATCACTGTCACAACTCTCCCCGCAATACTTCTCAGCCTATCATATCTCATCCGTAGAACATCGAATTGTCTCGAAGATGGGAAAGTATCCAACTCTTCGTCCAATTCGTCAGCTGTTACAGATCCGGCAACTGATAGGTTTACATCGATATGAGTTGGACGCCTCGGTCGCTTTCTCCATTGGAGGATCATAACTTGAATACTATAAAGAGTCACTGTTGGTAATATCAAATCTGGTTTAAGAACTATAATGCAGTAGATCGCCAAGACTAAAACAGTTGCTGCAGAATTATTCCACTTGCGGATTTCATCGAACCATTGCCGAGCATCGGAAAAGCACTTAAAAGTAGCCAAAACTCTCTGAAAATTGGCTTTGGCTTTCCTTAGGCTCCACATTGGGGAACCTCCATCCAACATGTACTCCACAACTTCTTGCCTTAACGGCGGTTCGGTTCGGCTTAGACTCCAACAAAGAATACGAACGGCTTGTTTCCTTAAAATATCGAGTTGGTATATCGAAAGAGGGTAAATATGATGCATATGAGGCAACAAAGGATTCATGGTGTAAACCAGAAATAAGCTCAAGTAAGATGAGCAAGTAAATCTTATTGCTAGCTGAAGTTCTCCCATTTTTTTCGCTCCATTGGGTTGTAACACCAAAAGGGGATAAGAATATGTGTAAATCTTGTTCGTTGCAAGAGTCGAAAGTCGAATTCGTACCTTTCCGAAACTCGGATCTTTTCCATCTCCAACTGCAACTGCATCGCCACCATGCAAGTGACAGTCATCGAAAACTCCTATGGTAAGCATGGTATACGGGTCATAAACATCCCAACTATACTGTTCATTCCATTTTGGATCGAAACTGTCAACAACTGTCCGAGTCTTGACCCACTTAGGCCCGTATTTCGCCACGCAATAAGCATCGGTCGTTTCACGGCCATCTCTTAACTTCATTGGCTGCAAATCGGAAGCGTTAATGATCCCCAACTCCAAAACTCCGATCATAGCCGTCCACAACATTTTTGCAGTAGGCCGGTAATCGCTTCCGATCTGAACAGATTCATCGAACACATGATATCCGCCATCAAGACTTACACACATGTTAAGCTTACTAAAGAAATTCACCTCTTTCTCCATTCCATCTTCAAATACAATGTCCTCAAGATTGTACCACAACGGATCAGCTGGTAAAGGTAGCAGCCTCTGTTCAACATTCGATAAACGAATCACGCACTTCCCTAAACATCGGACCGTATTATTTTCGAGCCTATCCTCGACCGTTACTATTAAAGGATCGAAAAATGGCTCAGCAACAACGAACATCAAATCCTCATTCCATTTAGGATTCACATTCTTATCAGGGGAAACTCTGGTCCTCAATATCACATCCCCAACTACAGCCTTAACATAAACTTGGGGATTTCGATCCCTTCTTCCTGGGACTAAATCTCGTGCTTGAATTACGTTAACTCGAAGGTACCAAAGTCTCGGCGAAAGATATGCCTTTGAACGAGTATTTAAAAGGCTTTCACCGCTCACAATTGCCGAATCCGAGTGCCAAGCGTCGGGAAACACGCGATCGGCTTGTGTGCTATACCACATAGCCAACATCAATTCGCCTTTTCTTAAAGTGAAACCATTTTTATCTTCCAATTTATACCACTGTGAAGCGAGGGGACTATCAGGGGGAAGACAAGGTGGAACCTCATGCAAAGCAACGGTGATTTTGCCAATCATATTGTCACCAATTATTAGTTCCTTGTCTCTCACGGTGATCTCCATAGTTGTAGCCTGCAACTGATCTTGTCCGAAGGCGAACACTTGGTTCCATTCAAAATCCGGTTTCTTCTCGAAGTACTTGGTTGTCGCGTTATAGTTTCCGATTTTTATTTCAACGTAAGGATCAATGATTCCATTGACAGCTTTCAATGGCAAATCTCTAGCTCTAACTATTCTGACAAATAAAAACTCCATCTTCTCAACAAGATCAAATGAAGATGTAAGTTTTTCGCCGCCCGAAACTCGGTCACCGCCGATGTTTGGGCTGGTTTCTTTCAAAGAAAAATCTACTTTTTCAACTGCCATTGTGCAAAGCTAGCGGGAAAGACAGGAACGAAAAGTTGAAAAGATTCTGGAAAAAGAAAAGACAATAAAGAATAGGGCCAGATCTCAAAAGATATAAATTTCAACATTTATAGAGTTGCCATATATATATAACTAGATACGGCTAGTTTTCAAATTTTAATTACATTAAATAATCATTTAATATTTTTTTATGTCATAAGTGAATAAAGTTAATATTACAGTCTAGAAAATTATTGCTCGAAATTAGGTTATAGGTTGGCTCGGGTTGATTCTAAACATAATATTAACATATTTTATATTTGTTTAAACTTGATTAATATATATAATTTAATATTTAATAAATTTATATTTTTTTATTTGTTGAATTTTTATTTAGTTATCTTAATATTATTTTAATATTTACAATTAGAGTAATATTATATATTTAGTATAAATTTATTTATTTAATAATATATAAAAATAAAATAATATAATGTACTACAAACTTAATAATAGACTGGGCCGAGCTTGACCTTTGAATTTTAAAATCTAAACCCATCCCCATATTTTAAATATACCTAATATTTTTGTACCACCAAATTATGAATAGGACTAGTTACGTGTCGTTGCTAGTAAGATTTTGGGATTATGTTATAAGTAGTGAAGAGGTATGATGAATGTATGTTTTTTTTTTTTTTTTTGCATGTTAATCCCTTACGTTTGGATTAAGTTTCCTGCATACTCTCATTCTTGTAGTCTCTTTTTCAAGCAAGAAATGGAGTTATCTTTAATAGGCCCGGAAAAACATCCCTAGTTAATGTCATTGCAGTAAGTTTACCATACAGTAACTTTTAAGTCTACCATTTATTAGGGGACTAAATGATAATTTTTTCATTTGAGGGGTACAAGTCCATGGTGCATATATCTTTACTTGATGAAGTTGTTTTCTCAGTATCAAAGAGAATAGCGGAGGATGAAACTCATGTCTGTTAGTTTTGTTATCCAACCGCTCGCTGGAAGAATGGATCCAACCTTCTACCATCTGCCGTAGTTGAAAGGGCCAACCACCGTTCATCATCTTCTACCTTTCGTTTTGCATAAAGGGGAACATCACCTATCAGATAAAGAGCTTCTTCTCTTTTTAGTCCCTCTGTAGCTAGAACATGGGCAGCACTATTCGCCTGTCTCGGCACATGCTTAAAAACACGACTTTCCAACGCTATTTCAGACCTTTCAATTTTCTCTTTTTGCAGTTTTCGGATCATATCACCTTCAACCTCCACCGTCGTTAAGTCTACACCTGCAAACATGCCACTGCTTCGGCCGCAAAAGGGGAAGGCATGTTTTCATGCAATGATACTTTTGAGTGTAGAATCTTGCGCATCTCTAATGATAATGTTGGAAAAATTGTAATTTATGGAAACTTTGAGTTACTTTTTTAATTGGTAAAGGTTAAGAGTTGAATCATAAAATTATGGTTTTATATTCTATTCCATGAGACCTTTATAACGATATATCATATGCTCAAAATGGTTGAGTGATGAATGAAAAATTAATACTCAAAGTAAGCTACTTAGAAATATTTGTTGAGGAAAAAAAATGCTTAGATCCCACTTAACAAATAATTAAATGATTAAGTTTGATAAGTGTGAGATGTTAAATTGTTTTACTAAATTTTATTGAATGCAAAATTAAAAGGACATTTCTATAAGAAATTAAATTGAGTTGAAATGGATTTGTTACGCTAAACCACATGAAAAATGTTTTTAATTAATTGTCATTAAAATTATATTTAAAATTTTCGATTCATTTTAAAAATTAATGGAATCGTTGTCAAAAGTACTAGAATACAATCTTATAAAACTCAGGGCCAATTCTTCATTGCTTTTGAAATGTGCTTTAGAAAAGTGCTGTGAAAAAGTGCTTTTGAGAAGTGCTTTAGAAAAATTTAAGTGTTTGATATTGCTGTCAAAAAATGCTTTTAAAAAGTAAAATGTCCATTTTAGACATGCTATTATAAAGTAACAAATATGTATTTAAATAATGTTCAAATTAGTTAATATTATGATATTTTAGTAAAAATATAAAAAAATAATTTATTATAACTTATTGTTAATATTTTAATATATAATATTAATTTTAAATATTTCTAAGTAATTAATATTAATTATTTATTAAATTTAATTAGAATATATAAACTATATTTAAATATTTAAATATAATAATTAAATATTTGTAATTAGATATTGACACAATTGTATTATTTTAAAAAATATTTTTTTATTTTTAATTAATACTTTTAACACATTTGTAAAACTCATATTAAATAATCAAGAAATAGAACACAAAATAATAGCATCAAACACATTTTAAATAAAAAAGTAAGGTTAAAAAAATAAAATAACAACCAAAAGTGCTTTTTGGCTGAAAAAGCTAAAATTTATTGCTTTTTCATCTCTAAAAAAGCTCATCTCAAAAGTTAAAAAAGTTGGCCCAATGATATGTATTCTTCATTGCTTTTAAGAGAAAATAATTCTTTTTTAGAAAAAGTTCATCCCAAAAGCAATGGAGAATACACCCTCAAACTTTTTCTTTGATTTTCAAATGCAGATTCAAAATAACTTTTTAAATGGAATTTTCTAAATTTTTTTTAAATATTTTTATAAGTAACTAATTGTGCTAAATCATTTAATGTCATTTTTTTAGAATTGTCCGACAATCTTAAAATAAATTTCCTTATTTATTTTGATAGAGACTATATTAGTTGTTTATCAACTGAAATAAATATGTAGTTATATTTTCAATTAAATTACTCTATTTATTTTAAATTAAATTAAATATAAAGATCACCTAAATATTTATTCCAGACAAATATATATATATAGCGTATGACAGATCAATGGAATAATTATCAGGATCTTCTTTTTGACATAATTAGATTTATAGATTTATAAATTATCAATATATAACTTTTAATGACTATAATTTTTACATACTTTTTTCAATCATATCATTAATATGAAAATAATAAGTATTGGGTGCAGTGGTAACACATATTGTACTTTCAATATGAGAATGTGAATTTGAACATTTGAAACAGCATTATTAAAAAAGGCAGTCATAACTCCAAATATGAATGCATTTCTTAGGATAGAGTCGTTAATCCACTTACGCTTGGTCGCATGGATGCCACAGTTGTTTCTATTATAATCATTGAAACATGTAACTAATTAAAAAGTGATATTGATTAAGTTGTTAAGATTTTTTTATTTCCTTTTTTAAGTTTAAAATATCATATCATATTTAAATAGTATAATGATAAATTTAGTCTCAATATTTATATATGTGGTCAATTTGACTTTTTTTTTACTAAATTTAATAATTAACTTTTTAGAAAGAGTCGAGTCACTTTTTTCAATGCAAATGTTTGCCCATGAGCAGGTCTAATTGTAGTTAAAGGTTTCCAAGTAGAATAAAGCTTACTAAAAATCCAATCTCCTTCAAAGCAATTTGATTATAACCGTTTTGCTCATACTTTTAAGCAACAATGAGAGAATTTGCTCAAAGAATTTGATTGAAGGGATTTGATCAACGACTTCAATCAAAACATCACCTTCTAAGAGTTTGATATCTTACTCATCTGTATTATTGTTTGCATCTACCACATTTCCCATTGCATTGAAGAGAGTCTCATTAAATGATTATTTTTCGGTTCCTCTTCTCTTAATCAAACCATTTTAGTATCCCGCCCTACTCCGAATAAAGAAAGTGACAAGGAGAATCCATTTTAGCGATATCCTTAGAAGAGAGCATTTTTATCATAAATTTGGTACATACAAATCTTTATACGTTAAGAAATTAAGATTTTTTTTAACGCTGTTACAAATTTGTCATTAAGTAAATAATATATATTAATTAAAGTGGATAATTTCTTTGTTCAATATACATTGCGTAAGGTTGCTCGTTGCAATTAGTTTACATGTTTATGGTAATTTGCTGCGTCATTCCCTCACTAATTCTTCTCATTTTCTGTGTTATAGCATTATCTTTTGCATTGCTTTTAAAATATCGAATGGCTTTAGCCACCTCTTCCTTAAAATTTGGGTCTGATGTCACATCACCGAGGTCTACTAATCCCTCCTTTTCCATTTTCAACAAGCCATTGGAAACTTCAGTAGCAATTTCTTCTTCCGGTTCTGGGGAAGCTGCAACCTCATCAGCTAAGGCAAAGGTTGTCCCATCCACACTCCTGGAATTATCTCCAACAGAGCTTTTAAACTTTTCAATGAGTTTATCCACCCTCGACACAAAGTTAGGGTCTGCTATTATTTTTTTCAAATGCTCCCTTGCATTCCATCATCCTGCAATTTCGAAATAATGCCGGTCATAACTAAAGCCCCAAATACCCCTACGGCTTCTGGGGATGCTGCCTCATCAATAGCCTTCTCATTTTGTCCTACTACGAATTGGCTTGAGAGCACCAAAGTCAATGAGAATGCAACGAAAGAAACCTTTGCCATATTTTTTATTTTTTAGAAAGGTTAAAGTAAAAAAGTAATATATATTTTTATTGATGCATAGGGATGGAAATGAAACAAATTTAAAGAGTTTTAAATGAGATATTTGTGCCAAATTTAGGGTTCCGTTGATTGGTCCGATGCTTAATAACCATACACGACTAAAATAATACATATAATTTCTCTCCACATTTTTAAAAGCCGTGTTTTTCACCATTATTTTTGATTTTCTTTGTTTTACTCGATAAAAAAAAGTTATAAATTATATACTTATTTTAAGAATGTGCAGTATACAAAATTTTGAATATTGATTAAAGTGAATAATTTTTTTTAACAATTTTTCCTTTAATCTTTTAAATAATAAATATTCTGTACATCTCAAGAGTGATAGTTATAGACTTTCAAAGTGATATTAATATCGCGATACTTGTATTATTAAAATATACAAGACAACAAAAAAAATTTAATTTAAAGAAAAAAGACATTTGATTGATTATTAACACATATTGTGAAAAAAAAAATCAGCACCAACATCATAAAAATAACTTTCTTGTTTTGGATTCAATCCCGAAAGGTTAAATTTATACATGAGTTTTATTTTAATGTGCAATTTGATACATAAATTTTAATTTGGTGCAACTACACACATGAAACTTAAATTGTGAGTCTAATTTACCTAATTTTTTATTAGAGGGGCAAATGAAATTTGACTCCAAATATAGAAGCCTTCATAGTACTTTTATCGATTTGTACTATTCATTTCATTGTCGAAAAGTTATAAGAGGAATCAATAGATCATTTCGTAAATTTAAAAATATTAATTTTCCAAAATAAAATATGTTATCTACTTTATTAAAATAAAAATTAAATATATTTATTGGTTCAACAAATGTTAAAATTTTAAAAGTAAATTATTACATGACATATTTTACAAAAACTATGGGAAGTGGGATTGGCGAGGTCAAAGGCTTGTCCAAAAGATAGCTTCTCACTCCTCAGTATTGGCAAGCTTGTGAATTGAATTTGACCGTATAGTACTCATTTCCTAAATCCATGGGATGGGTTGTAGTTAAAGGTTTCCAAGTAGAATAAAGCTTATTCAAAAGGGTGTTAAATCCAATTCTCCCTCAAACCAATTTGATTCTAACCGTTTTGCTCATACTTTTATGCAACAATGAATGAATTTGCTCACTCAAGTTGATTCTTTCTCATTCGCAAACCCTTTAATCATTCATTTTTAACCAAAAAAAATTATCACATGAAAAATTAAACCTTTGAACAAAGGATGAAAACATGAGAATCAAATTGAAGATAAGGTACCCAAATGTTGGGTATTTTGACATGCTCGTTTTATCTTTGTTAGAACGAGAATGAATTTTCTTCTTGGGCTGTGAGCTTTTTCGGTCCCATAGGTGTTTGACTTTTTTTTGGCCTACTAAGGAGTGGCATGTTTGACAAAACAACAGTTAGAGTATGGCTAGGACTTTTCAGCCTTTTTTATCAGTCATTGATAAGTGATAAAAGTAATATATTTTAATCCAGTTTTTAATACATTTTTGGATGATTATTTATGCTCCTAATCCTTTAAATATATGTTTCTATACTTAGGAGAGCATTTGAGAGCAAAATGAGCAAAAACAAGCTAAAATCGAACAAATAGAGCATATTTCAGGAGCCACACGAGTTGGGCTTTCCCACACGGGCTGTCCAGACCATGTCGATTTCGCGATTCGCATCCCAAACACGCGGAAAAATGCAATTTTTAGGCTTGCTGGGCATTCGAAGACCTATAAATACCAAATAGAAGAAGAGAATAAGGAGCCATTAGAGAGTATAAAAGAAAATGACTCGAAGAACACCATTGAAGTAGACTCTGAAGCAGATTTCTATCAAGATTGAAGACCTCCTTTTAATTTCTTTGAAGTTTTTATGAATGTCTTTATTTCTTGTGGTTATACAGTCTTTGAGATGTTTATACTTACAATTATAAACTAATTCTTTATATATCTAGGGAAGATGAACCCTATGATGAATTCTATTATTTGATTTCTATTTTACGCGATAAATACTTGATTCATGTTCTTAGTTATGTGTGCTTATCTCTTGTTTTAATATTTCCTGAATATTAATGCATGTTTAATGTGCTTAAATTAGAGGAGGAAAAGTCTTCGTTCAAGCGTAGATCTAGCATAATTGAGTGGAGTTGCATGCAATCCTAGAAATAGGACGATATAAATCTACCGGATTAGAGTAAATCTAATAAGGGATCCATAGATCGAGTTAATGCGATAATAGGATTTTTAATTAGAAAGAAATTTCAATTAATCAACCTAGAGTCAGTTGCTCTTATTCTCGAAAGAGATATTAACATAATTTAGGGATTTCTACTGATCAAGATACCAAGTGAATAAATCGTTTAATTTAGATTCATAATAATAGATGAAGTCTAGGTAGATTATTTCTTGGGTATTGTTTAGCTTCTTGGTTATTATTCAATTATTATTATTATTTATTTTCTGCTAAATTCTTTAGTTAATTGATTTAGTAGATTTTAGCTTAAACCAATTTGTCGGTTAAATAATAGGAAAACAATAATTACTAGTACTTTTAGTCATCGTGGATACGATATCTCTACTCACCGTAGCTATACTATTTATCGATAGGTGCACTTGCCTTTTTTTCGTATTTTTAGTTAGTTTCGTGATAATCAGTTATATTGAGAAGTTTAATATGAAGACAATATTTATCCTTATTCTTATCTCTTGAAAGAGTTTTGGAATAGTTGTAAGATTAAAGACTTTTATTTGAAAAATATTCTAGATAATTAATAGGATAATTTAAGCTTTTAAATAGGAGTTTAAAGCTTATCAAAACTCTATTGGATGGACTCTTGCATCAGCCTATAAATAGGCTATCTGTGCCCTCACTTAGAGGCTAGTTTTGCAGTGTCATTGTTGATAGTTTTATTGTGGTTATTTGGTGACACTCTTTTAGGTATTCTTTGATGGGTTTATTGATTGTATTGTGAGGTATTTGAATAAGTGATTTGTGACAAATGGGGTTGGTATTGGGGCTTCAATTACTTATTTGTGTAAGGGTAGATTGGGCTAACGCTGATAGGTGATTTGAATGATTGTTGAATAAAATCATTTATTAGGCGAGGCTCTGCAGACATAGGATCGTTGTGTCTGAACTATGTTAACAAATATCATGTGCTAAGTCTCTCATTTCTTTTCTCCTTGTGTTACTTTGCAGTTAACCTTTATGTTCGTTTCTGTTCTAATAGTTATTGGAACGAAATTGTTTTCCAAGTGCGAACCAAAAGTGTTCTTTCATTAAAATAATCCTCTAAAAAGAAAAAAAAATTAACATTTTAGAAGAACCAATTTGAGAATATTAGAAAAATAAGATGGTCCTTGTTAATAGTTATACCTTTCTCTTTATAGCTAAGTTTCACCTTCATTCCTTTTGTTATTTGTGAGTCGTTTTTCGACACAGGAGTGCAAGGTCTTCTCTTGATTGTTTGAGATGTCCTTATTTGTCAAAATCAAGTTATCAGGACCATGCATTCAAGGGTAAAGTCAGACAATTTTTTTTGGAGGAGTCAAATTTGAATTATAAATTTTTGAGTGAGCTAAAAATGTAATTTCATCATAGTCTTAATGTAAAATTTTGCAATTTTAAGGAATTAAACTATCAACATTTTGTTTTTGGAGAGGGCATAATTTAATTTTAAATTTTAGGAGTCGAAATACAATTTTACTATTAAATTAAATTAAAACTTTATAAATACTCAAGAGATTAGAAGGACATTTTTTTTTATTTTTCGAGGCCAAGTCCCCCATTTGCCCCTTCTAGATTCACCCTTGCATGCATTTTTTAGCTAGAGTGCTTTTATATGACAAGTTATATCCAAGAACTTTGCACTCATTGATTCAGATGTTTACTTTCTAATGCTTATTTTGTAGGTCGAGATAACAAAATTTAAAATAAAGAGTTAATGGTGCAAGACGTCCCCAAACTATGACCCTTATTTTAAATTAGTCCTTAAACTTCAAAATGTTTTAATTACATCCCGAAACTATCGATCAATCAGGTTATTCTATTTCTGAAACTATTAATTTAACCATTAAATGACACATAAAATCTTATATAACATAATTTAAATATGAAAATTTTAAAGAAAGTAAAATGTTGTGGCATAGGTTTTAAATTAAGAACTAAAAACAAACTAAAACCGAAAAAAAAGAGTAATTGAACGTTAGCTTCTATACAAGTTTTGAAAACCTCAAACCAAAGATTTTTACAACACCCGTTTTTACGATATTCATTTTTCTTTAAAATTTTCATTTTAAATTATGTCAGATAAAATTCGACATCTAATTTAACAATTAGCTTAACAATTTTGGTAGTAGAAGGATCTTATTGGTATAGCACCGATAGTTTAAGGATAAAATTAGAATATTTTAAAGCTTAAAAAAATAAATGAATATGGCACATGCACAAATTTGTTGTTTTTTTCCTTGAATCCTTAAATACTTTTCTTATAATAAAATAATAATATAACGGTTTAATAACTTATTTTTACTCTTAGTTTTTACGAGGTTTTTAAATTCAACGGTTTCTTATTTTAGTCTTAATATACTATTTGATACATAACTTTAGTTTTACCGTTCAATTTGATACCTAAAGTTTTTTTGCCTCTTAATTTTTAAGAAAGAGCAATCACATGTAGTTTCTAATGCCTTTTCAATTAGACTTCCAAATTGTTGTTGTTTTGGCGTAGAGAAAAATTTGTAGCCTTTATAAATATAGACATCCATGCATTGCATAATGTTTTTTTTTTTGGTTCAATTACATGGCACAAGGTTTCTTTCTGGTTGCGATTAGGTTACATATATATGGAAATTTGTTGCATCATTCCCTCACTAATTCTTCTCATTTTCTGTGTTACCATTGCTTTCATCATATTGAAATGCTTTAGCAATCTTTTTCAGGTCTACTAATCTATCCTTTCCCATTTTCCTATACAAGCTACCGACAATTTCAGTATCAATTTCTACTTTCGATTCTGGGGAAGCTGCAACCTCATCAACTAAGGTAGAAGTTGTCCCATCCACACTCTTGGAATCATCTCCCGCAGAGCTTTTAAATTTTTCAACCAGTTTAGCCACCCCCGACTGAAAGTTAGGGTCTGTTATTATTTTGTTCAATTGTTCCCCTTGTACTCCGCCATCTTGCAATGCAATAATAAAGTCGGACATAACTGAAGCCGGAAATACCCTCATGGATTCTGGGGATGCTGCAAGCTCATCAGCTAAGGCAGAAGTTGTCCCATCCACACTCTCGGAATCATCTCCAACAGAGCTTTTAAACTTCTCAACGAGTTTTGACTTAAAGGCAGGGTCTGTTATTATTTTGTTGAAATGCTCCCCAAAGTCGGACATAAGGAGTTCTGGGGATGCCGCCTCATCCTCGTTTTGTCCTACCACAAATTGGATTGCTCCGAGTTCTGGGGATGCCGCCTCATCCTCGTTTTGTTCTACAACAAATTGGATTGCTCCGAGTTCTGGGGATGCCTCCTCATCCTCGTTTTGTCCAACCACAAATTGGATTGAGAGCAACAAAGCCAATGAGAATACAACGAAAGAAACCTTTGCCATGTTTTTTTTTTATTTTTTAAAAAGGTTAAGCAAGGAAAAGTAAGATATATTTTTATCAATTCATAAGGATGGAAATGAGACCAATTTTAAAGAGTTTAAAATGAGATATTTTTGCCGAATTTAAGGGCCATTGACTGGTCTGGTGTTTAATAGCCGTACACAACTAAAATACATATAACTTCTCTCCACATTTTAAAAAACTGTGTTTTTCACTATTATTGTTGGTTTTAATTTGACCTATCAAGTGGGCGTAAAATTTTGTTATGGCCCAACTCGAACTCTACCTAAACTCAACTTTAGCCAATCCTTTTACGCTATTTGGATAACACTTAACTTGCAATGATATTCAGAATTTCATTTAAAAGGACAATTCTAAAAAGATCTTTCAAAAGCTTCAAAAATTTCTTTCACATTAAACATATTGCAAAGAATGCAAAAAGAGTATACAGTACAAAATGGTGGATTCCAGGATTGAAGTTAGAGGACTCGCCATGCGTCTCAAGTCATTGGCTGGGACACGACATTGTGTCCCAATTTCGAAAGTCACACGGTCTGGGGTATTCCACACAGTCGTGTATCCCATGTTTCCAAAATTTTTCATTTTTCCCTAACTTTTCATTTTTTTACAGTTTGACCCTAGAATGTTCCCAATCTATTTTTAGAACCTCGTTGACTCGTTTTAAGGTCCATATATGTATATAAGTTATGAATGATATGTGATTGCTTATTTAATGGTATGAAATGTTATCGTAATACTCAGTAACCCCGATTTGGCGATGAAGAGGAGTTAACGGTGTTACATATTTTGACTCGAGAGGCAAAAAATTATTGTCAACAATGGAATAAAATTATGATGTAAAAGGGAGAAAAGAAAAGAAAGAGGAATTAAATAGAAAAGATGGAAGCAGAATTGTAAGGGGATTTGAAAAGGGCAAATCAAAATTCTAATTGGAATGAAAGAAATAAATTAAAATCCTAATGTAATTAGGAAAGGGGACTAAATAGCTAGGTTTTCAAAATTTTTGAGGGGCTTTATAGTAATTTACCCTTTTTTCTGAAAAGGGTTATGATCGTTTTATGAATCGCTAAACTAGACTACGATCACGACCAAGGCAAGCGTACATATCGAATGGTAATATAGCTATGGTGAGTCCAGAATATAATATCTACAAGGACTAAAAGTACTAGTATTAACTATCTTTCTATTATTTAGCATAAAATATAAGGGATTTGTTTTAATCTAAAATTAACTAACTAATTAACTATTGAACGCGATAGAGAGCGAAATGGGAAAAATACTTGAAGAAAACTTATGAGGACAATACCCAGGAAAGAATCCACCTAGACTTCACTTATTATTCTAACTCTGAATTAAACGATTTATTCACTTGTCTTGATCTATAAAAATCCCTAAATCATGTTAATATCTCTTTCGAGACTAAGAAGAACTGACTCTAGGTTGATTAATTGAAATCTCTTTCTAATTAAAAACCCTATCGTCGCATTAACTCAATCTAAGGATTCCTCTATTAGATTTGACTCTAATTCGGCAGATTTATGTCGTCCTATTTCTAGGATTGCATGTAACTCCGCTTAATTATGCTAGATCTACTATTAAATAGGGACTTTTGATCTACTGAATAAACACATCTGTAATGGCCTATATTCAAGGTTATTAGAATAGTGGTTTCGTAACCACAAATCCTATTTAAAGAGAAATTTATTTCAATATTTTTGCATGAAAATTGATATGATAAGAAAATCGTATGAAAATATTGATAGAAAATTTTTACCGATTTAGTGGTTAGTTAGAAAAAGAAATTATTGAAGAAATTGGGTAAAAACAAGGTATCGAGACCTCTATCTCGTAAAAACAAGTCAAAAATAATTTTATAAATATTTATGAAATGTTAGTAATGTGGTATTAAAATTTCGTTAGGAAATTTTAATGTTTGGGTAGTCAATTAAATGAAAAGGACTAAATTGTAAAATGTGTAAAAGTTACTAGAATGATTAAATAGCTTAAGTGTCTAATGAGAAAGGATTTAAAAGAAAATTAGACCCAAAATTTATTTGGGCTGGTCGGCAAGGGCATGAAATCAGCAGGAAAATTGATAAATTAAGGGCAAAATTGGAATATTGCAAAATTAACTAAATAAAGCTAGGACTAAATAGGAAATATCTAGATTTCTCTTCATTTCTCTTCAATTCCAGCAGCTAAAAACTCCATAGAAGGGCTCTTTAAGCTGGTATTCCATAATTTTTGCACCAATTGAGTTAATACTTGCCTTTTTCTTGTAATTTTTGTGTTTCTAAGACTTTTACAACTAGGTCCTACTATTAAATTCATTAGTTTTTGATTTCATGGATAAAATTGAAAGTCACCATGGTTGAGTACTGTAATTTTATGATGATATAGCATGAAATTTAAGCTTTAATTTGTTTATAAGATGATTTTATTAGGTAATTTCAATAGAAATTGATTTTTAAGACCTAATTGTGAAAATGTTTGGAATTAAAGTCTATTGCCGAAATTCTGATTCCTAAAGGTTGTAAACTAGTTTAAGGTGGTAGAATAAAGTGTTAATTGATAAAAATAAGCTCAATTGAGAGGCTAATTGAGTAGGGATGAAATTATCATTTATTAAAAGCCTAGGGGAAAAATAGTAATAAACAGCTTGCACTAAAATAGTTTTGGACAGCAGCAGTAGACTAACTTTTAAAAATCACCATAAATTGTATAAATCGAATTAGAAGATGAACAAAATATGAAATTAAATCTTATTAAGTCTAGTTTCTCATAAAAGAAACGGTGTAAGCAATGGATCTGTAAATCATGAGATATAATGAATTTTGTGAGACAATGTTAGAATGAATTCGAGTTCCCCTGTTCTAACTTTGAAAATTTATAAAAAATTGAATAAAAATAATTAGGGGATTAAATTTATATGTATAAAATCCTGAATGAGTCTATTTTCAAGAGAAACTAACGAGAACATTATTTGAATCCTGTATGAATAGATAATTAATTTTTAGTGAAGAAGGGTCAGAACTGTCAGACAGCAGAACACGGATGAATTTAATGAATAAACTGTACTTATTGGCTAAACCAAAAATTCTGAAAATTTTATGGTAAGAATATATATGAGTCTAGTTTCAGGGAAAATTAATGGATCTTAATTTAGAGTTCTGTATCTTGAGTTATAAATAATTTAGTGACTATGACTCAAATAGACAGCTTTGAATGAACTATAAATAATAATGAAATTATAGAGAGTGTTGCATATGAACATGAAATGTATTAAATTGATAATAAAATTTATTTATTTAGATCCAGAAGATTCAAATATGAAGCTAGATTGAGGAAAGGAAAAAGTTCGGGATTGATAGATTTTTGTACACGAACAAGTATCAAGGTAAGTTCGTGTAACTTGAATTATATTCTTAAATGCTTGAAATGTATGTTATTGATGTGAAAATAATTTGAATGTTCATTGTATCAAAATTGATGAAACATTGATATATTTGATAAAAAGGGGAAGAAATCCCGGTTGAATGAAAGGAAAATTCGATGGATCTCTGAAAAGGAATTGACGGTAAAAAGATCTAGCCCAGACGGGTGATCCTATCCTGATATAGCCCTCCCGAAGAATATGTGTAAAATGGATTTAGCCCGGATGGGTAATCCGAATTAGGGTCTGAATTTAGCTTGGACTGGTAAGTCAGATCCAAGCTCATTAGAGTAATTGTCGTTGTAGGGGATTTAGCCTGGACTGGTAATCCCGACAATACTCTATAAGTTTCTATTACAGGGGATTTAACCTGGACTGGTAATCCCGCTGTAAGGATGAGGTTCGCGGGAGTGTGCTCTCTGAAATGGAAATGTGTGCACATGAATATGAATTGGCGGACCTGGAAATGTACACTAAAGGTGTACCTCTGAAAATCCATCGAAAATTCTAAGAAATTCAACGGGATAAATATGAATATATATATAAGGGAATGGAAATCATGGTATTGATGAGTTCATCAATCATGGTATATATATTATTGATACATGGAAATTATTGTACTAACTTGAATGTTGAGTTTGTGCATGTTAGGGTAATAATGCATTGAATGGATATTTGAATGTTTATTGCATTGTATTGAAAATATTAGGTAAGTATAATTCTTGTTACATGAGCTTACTAAGCACAAAGTGCTTACCCTATTTCCTTTTTCCCTGTTTTGTAGTGTTAAGAGCTCGGAGGTCAGATTTGGTCGGAGACACATCACACTATCAACTTCAAGATTTCGGTATATCAAGAAACTTTATTTTGGAAATCAATGACATGTATAAGCTAATAAAGTAAATGTTAACGTGAAATGAATGTAAAGTTAGTTATTGGTATGGTTAACAAACCTGGTTTTTGTATGTGATGATGTTATCTTATAAATATGCGTGAATCTATATGCGTTAATTTATCTTGAAAATATGTTGAATTGGATTGGTTGATGTGGATTGTTTTTGGTTTAAAATTGTAGGGAAGGTTAGATATCTATAAAGGGGTTATATTGAGTTTAAAAAAAAATTTAATTCGTAAACTCTGGTAATACCTCGTACCCTATTTCGACAATGAATACGGGTAGGGGGTATTACAACATCAAACTTGGAATAATATCTCGAAAATAATAAAACAAGGATTAAAAATACATAATGAAGAACAATAACAAGTATTTATCGTGTAATTTAGATAATTAAATAATAAGATCCATCTTAGGTTTCATCCTCTCTAGGTATTTAGGGAGTTTAGTTCATAATGTAAAAAGAAGACATCTCAAATTTAGAAAAACAACAAGACATAAAAAACCCAAATAAACTTTGAGAGAAATTTGAATAGAGATCTTCAATCTTGAAGTGGATCTGCTTCTAAGATGATTCCAATCGCTTCCTTCGAGTAATTTCTGCTTTCTACCCTGTGTGTCCCCTTAGGTCCTCTTCTAGTATGTATTTATAGACTTTAGAATGCTCAGAAAGCCTAAAAATTGGCTTTTTTTTTACGTGTTTGGGAAACAGGGAGCGATATCGATACGGGCTTCCACATGGGCGTGTGGCCAGCCCGTGTGAGCCTCAGACCATGTGGAATTAGTGTGGATCTTTAAATCAGATTGTTTTGTCCATTTTTGGCCCGTTTTCTGCTCCTTTTGTTCCCTTATGCTCTCCTAAGTATAAAACATGAAATTAAAGGATTAAAAGCATCAAATTCACTAAATTAGATAATAAACCATCCAAAAACATGCTAAGCATGAGCTTAAAACATGTTATATTTATGGTTTATCAAATGGACGGTTCGAAGTTGGGTAAGAAACAGGGAAACAAGCATGCTTAACCGTTTGCCGACTCTTGTTCGACTTTTACTCAATTATTATATTCTCAAGTGTCTTTCATCCTAGTTTGCTGAAAATAAAAAGAAAAGAAATGGAAGAGGTGTGGTTTGAATGTAGGACCTTTAAGGAATTTATAAACTACTTAACTATGAAGCCTAAGGCTTATTTCTTAGTGATTTATTACAACTAACCCCCTAAATTTTTACATATTTTTTTCAATCATAGTGTAAATATGAAAATAATAAGTATTGGGTGCAGTGGTAACACACGTTATACTTCCAATGAGAGAGCGCGAATTAGAACTTTGAAACAACATTATTAGAAAGGGCAGTCATGAACCCTAAATATGAAAAGGTTTCTAAGGATAGAGTCGTCAATCACTTGCGCCCCAAATCTAAACAACTTTCTAAGGATAGGGTCAATAATCACTTGTACTTGGTTGCACAAATATTGGAGTTGTTTCTATTATAATAATTGAAGCATGCAAGTGATTTAAAAGTGTTATATTTACCCAAAAAAAAAAGGTACTGATTAATTTTGTGAATGTTTGTAGTATAAGCATTTTGAGAATATTAGAAAAATAAAGGTTGTCTTTGTTAACAGTTATACCTTCCTCTTTATAGCTAAGTCTCACCTTCATTCCTTTTGTTATTTGTGAGTCGTTTTTCGACATAGGAGTGCATGGTCTTTTTTTGATTGTTTGAGATGTCCTTATTAGTGAAAATCAAGTTTTCAGGACCATGCATTCAAGGGTAAAGTTAGACAATTGTTTTTGGAGGAGCCAAATTTGAATTACAAATTTTTGAGTGAGATAAAAATGTAATTTCGTCATAGTATTAATGTAAAATTTTACAATTTTAAGGAATTAAACTATAAACATTTTGTTTTTAGAGAGGGAATAATTTAATTTTAAATTTTAGGATTAGCCGAAATACAATTTTACCATTAAATCAATTTAAAACTTTGTAAATACCCGAGATTAAAATGCATTTTTTCGAGGCGAGGCCCCCCTATCTACCCCCTCTAAATTGACCGCTGCATGCATTTGTTAGCTAGAGCGCTTTTATATGACAAGGCTATGCCCAAGAACTTTGCACTCATTGATTAAGATGTTTATTTTTAATGCTTATTTTGTAGGTCAAGATAACAAATTTTAAAATAAAGAGTTAATAGCGCAAGACATCCCCAAACTTCAAAATGTTTTAATTACTTCCTGAAACTATCGATATTATATCAATCAGGTCATTCTATTTCTGAAATCATTAATTTAACCATTAAATGACACATAAAATCTTATATAACATAGTTTAAATATGAAAATTTTAAAGAAAGTAAAATGTTGTGGCATAGGTTTTAAATTAAGAACTAAAAACAAAGTAAAACCGAAAAAAGAGTAAGTGAACGTTAGCTTCTATACAAGTTTTGAAAACCTCAAACCAAAGGTTTTTACAACATCTGTTTTTACAATATTAATTTTTCTTTAAAAATTTCATTTTAAATTTTGTTACATAAAATCCGACATCTCATTTAACAATTAACTTAACAATTTTAGTAGCGGAAGGACCTTATTGATATGACACTAATAGTTTAAGGATAAAATTAGAATATTTTAAAGTTTATAAAAATAAATGAATATGGCACATTCACAAATTTGTTGTTTTTTTCCTTGAATCTTTAAATATTTTTCTTATAATAAAATAATAATATAACGGTTTAATAACTTATTTTTACTCTTTGTTTTTCTGAGGTTTTTAAATTGAATGGTTTCTTATTTTAGGGTTAATATACTATTTGGTACATGAGTTTAGTTTTATTGTTCAATTTGGTACCTGAAGTTTTTTTGTCTCTTAATTTTTAAGAAAGAGCAATCACATGTGGTTTCTAAGGCCTTTTCAATTAGACTTCCAATTTGTTGTTGCTTTGGCGTTGAGAAAAATTGGTAGCCTTTATAAATATAGACATCCATACATTGCATAATGTTTTTATTTTGTTCAATTACATGGCATAAGGTTTCTGGTTGCGATTAGTTTACATGTATATGGAAATTTGTTGCATCATTCCCTCACTAATTCTTCTCATTTTCTGTGTTACCATTGCTTTCATCATATTGAACGGCTTTAGACATCTTTTTCAGGTCATCCTTTCCCATTTTCCTATACAAGCCACCGACAATTTCAGTATCATTTTCTACTTTCGATTCTGAGGAGGCTGCAACCTCATCGACTAAGGTAGAAGTTGTCCCATCCACACTCTCGGAATCATCTCCCACAAAGCTTTTATACTTTTCAACCAGTTTAGCCACCCCCGACTGAAAGTTAGGGTCTGTTATTATTTTGTTCAATTGTTCCCCTTGTACTCCGCCATCTGGCAATGCAATAATAAAGCCGGACATAACTGAAGCCGGAAATACCCTCATGGATTCTGGATGCTGCAAGCTCATCAGCTAAGGCAGAAGTTATCCCATCCACACTTCGGAATCATCTCCAACAGAGCTTTTAAACTTTTCAACGAGTTTCGACTTAGAGGCAGGGTCTGTTATTATTTTGTTGAAATTCTCCCCAAAGTCGGACATAACGAGTTCTGGGGATGCCGCCTCATCCTCCTTTTGTCCTACCACAAATTGGATTGAAAGCAACAGAGCCAATGAGAATACAACGAAAGAAACCTTCGCCATGTTTTTTTATTTTTTAAAAAGGTTAAGCAGAAAAAGTAAGATATATTTTTATCAACTCATAGGGATGGAAATGAGACCAATTTTAAAGAGTTTAAAATTAGATATTTTTGCCGAATTTAGGGGCTATTGACTGGTCCGGTGCTTAATAGCCATACACCATTGAAATACATGTAACTTCTCTGCATATTTTTAAAAGCTATGTTTTTCGTTATTATTGTTGGTTTTAATTTAACCTATCAAGTGGGCCTAAATTTTCGTTATGGCTCAACTCGAACCCGGCCCATGCTCACCTTTAATCATGTGATGGCTTTTCCGTAATCCTTTTACGCTATTTGGTGAGCACTTAACTTACAATGATTTTCAAAATTCCATTTAAAAGAACAATTTTAAGGAGATCTTTCAAAAGCTTCAAAAATTTCTTTCACATTAAACATATTGAAAAGAACGCAAAAAGACTACACAGTACAAAATGGCGGATTCCAGGATTGAAGTTAGAGGACTCACCGCGTGTAACTATAGGTGTGGTTGTCCTTCATCGTGCCCCGGCGACACGACTTGCAGGTTTTTGCCCTATTATTTTCTCTGATTTATGTTAGGGTAAACTATAAATTAGTCACCTAACATGGATGTTGACACCATTTTTTGGATGAAAACGGGGTCGACTTGGATTTTGAAAAAAAAGAATGAAAACGGGAGTCACCACCAATCTTTTTTGATGAGGTGTGATCGGGTCACCTTTAAAAGCAGCTGTTTTTAATAAACAATTTAATTTTATTAAAACAATGAGTTTGGTCTACGAAATTTAGAAAAATGGGTTCGGGAGTCGGTTACGCACGAGGAAGGATTAGCACCCTCGATACGCCCAAAATTGGTACCTAGTTAATTAATCAGTGTCTTAGTGTCGAAAATTAAAAACTCGAAAAGAATTTTAAAAATATGATCCCTCCTTATATCGTGTTATTTTAAAAATACTCAAATAAACCAAAATGGAAAATGCCTCCTTATCTCGAAGTAACAAGATATTACATCCAGTAAGTTAGGACACGACACCTCGTATTTTTTGAGAGTAAGCTTGCCTTTCATTTCTTTATTTAAACCTCATTTATTTTAATTTTAAAAGGATATTCGATTACTTAGAATCAACGAGAAAAATCGAAGCTCAGTAAGTTAGGGCACGATTTTCTCGAATTCTCTAAATACGGAATATTGCCTTTACTTTCGAAAAATCCTCATATCGAGAAAACCACGTGTCATATCCAACGCGTTAGGACACAACATATTGAAATCCCGATAATGAGTTTTTATTTATGTTTTTTATTAAAGAGCATTCTCGAGCATTTAGATTCAACAGAAAATTAGAACCCAGCACGTTAGGGCCCAATTCTCTCGAAGATCCCAAGTATCGAGTATTGCTTTTATTTCCAAAATTTTCCCTTTTTTACGAATTCGGGTAAAAATTGATGTGACGGAATAACAATTACGATAATGCGAGTAAAAATAATACGAGCGAAAATAACAAAAAGTAAATATATAAAAAATCAATTATATACAATAACAAGTAAATAAACAATTTAAAATGGATATAATAATTTAAAATTTGATAATATATATATAAATTTTAAAGTAAATAGATAAACAATTTCAAATGAATAATACATAAAGCGAGTTTAAAATAAATAATGTAGAAGAATTTTAAAATCTATATTATACAAAGCAAATAAAAAAATTTATATGAATAATTTTAAAATAGATAATATATATACGAATAAAAGTGTAAAATATGGAATAAGTAGAATGGGTCTAAAATAAGGTATATAAAATAATTTTAAAATAAATAATATACAATTTAATTTAAAAGTAATAAATAAGAAGTTTAAAATATATAATACATAAAAGAATTAAAAATAGACAATATAAATATATTTTATAATGTTAATAATTCAAAGGTAATATAAAGAGAGTTATTCGAAATACATAATATACAATAACTTAAAATATAAAATAATTTGAAAAAAATATATAGCAATTTTTAAAGAATTATAAATATATAAAAGAGCTTGAAATAAACTATATGTATACATATATATAATAGGTAAGGAATAAAGAAATAAATAATACATATAAAATAGATTAAAGTGACATATATACATAAAGTTAGTTAAAATAAATAATAAGAATTTGAATAAATAGTACATTAAAATAAGTTAGAATAGATGTAAATAAACAACATATAAAATGTTTGACATAACATATAAATGAAACATTAAAAAGGGTAATAAATGAATTAAATAGATTTAGGATATTTCCAAAAACAAATTATAATTCGGGGTATAAAAGTATAAATATTGGATAGTTAATTAGGGATCAAAACGAAAACCAAACAAGATCTGAGGGCCAAATTTAAAAAAAAACAAAAGAAGATAGAAAATGGGGGTTAATTGAACGAGGTTGCGAAAGAGGAGGACTAAACGCATAAATTTCACTTTTAGGGAAAGTGCACAGACCCCACCCTCCCAAACGACGTCATTTGGAATGATTTAAAAACAAAAAAAAAATTTCCTTCCTTTTCAATCTGTAGGTTCATCACTTAGTTTACAAAACCCCTCCTTCCAAAAAAAACAAAAATCACCCTTCCCTTCTCTTTCAGCCCATGTCCGGCCATGGGCTCCGGTTACCGGCCGTCATGCTAACCGCCGACCACCGGCGACGGCGCCACCGTACGCTGTGGTCGGAGAGTTCAAAACTTCCCCCGTTGAACCCCCTTTTCACGTAGACAAGATTTAGGACTTGAAAAACCAAAAACTAAACCCCAAACTTCTTAAAACCACAAAGATTCTTCAACCTTTGGCTTCCTCCGTCGAAGTTTTAACCGAATCTCTAGAGATCCGCCGGCTTTCGGACTAGAGAAGCGTATGCCCAGGGTACCAACGCCAAATACGGGTAAAAATCTTTCCTTTTTATATATTTGTATATAGATTCGAAATAAATACATAAAATAAATGATAAATATAGGAAATGAAAAAAATGAAACCTTTTGAAAACGTTTCTTTGATTAATCTCTGTGTTCATAACCCTTTCTTTTTTTATTTTTCTCTCTTTCAAAAGTCCCCCATTACATTCGATTCTTCCCCCATACATGAGCAGTGCTTGG